>NC_142358.1:3625146-3922646 GCF_059441175.1 Urocampus carinirostris | reverse complement strand
GGTAGACAGAAGATTGATTTTTAATTTTATTTTAACGAAAGTTTTGATGTTTTGGACTCATCCAAAAATCCATCATCTGTCCGTTATCCGGGGTCAGGTCGTGGGGGAAGCGGCCTCAAGTGGGGAAGCCCAGACCTCCTTATCTCCAGCCACTTCGTCCAGCTCATCCAGCATGACGTTTCCAGGCCAGCCTAGAACCATTCTTATCAGATGCCCGAGCCACATTAGCTGGCTCCTCTCAACGCAGGTCTAGACTGAGTCCCTCCCATATGACTGAACTTCTTACCCTATACATAAGGGAGAGCCCAGTTAACCTGCGGCGGAAACTTGCCGTTTGTATCCAGGATCTTCTTCTTTTGGTCATGACCCACAGTTCATGACCGTAGGTCGGCTCAGCTCCTCCACCACGATGGACCGGTACAGGGCGCGCATGGAGGCAGACGCTGCACCAATTCGTCTGTCAATCGCCCGTTCCAATCAACTCTCACTCGTGAAAAAGACCCCGAGATACTTAAACTCCACCACTTAGGGCAGGATCTGATCCCCAACACGGAAGGAGCATGCAACCCTTTTCCGGCTGAGAACCATGGTCTTGGCCGCTTCGCACTCAGCTGTGAAACGCTGCAGTGAGGGCTGAAGATCAGGGCTTGAGGAAGCCAACAACACTACATCATCTGCAAAAAGCAGAGATGCACACCAGATGCTTTAAATGCCACAGCTAAGCCTAGAAATTCTGTCCATAAAAGTTATGAACAGACTTGGTGACAAAGGGCAGCCTTGTCCAGCTCTTAATCAAAACAAGTTGGATTTACTTGGACTCATGTTACATTAAAATACCAGACACGTAGTCAGAACTTTAAATTTTTTAAAGAAAAAGCTTTCGTTCCAGACTTTGACCTGGCCACTCCCGAACCTTTCTTTTTTTGTGTAATTCAGAAGTGGACTTGCTGGTGTGTTTTGGATCATTGTCCTGTCCTGTATGACCCAAGAGCGCTCAGGTTTGTGGGCAAGAACTAATGGACGGATGGTCTCCTTCCGGGTCTTCTAGTAAACACCAGAAGTCATAATTCAGTCAACAACAGCAAGTTGCCCTGGTCCTGAGGCAGTTCATGTTAGAAAACCTTCCAATATGGCAGATTTGAAACGAGCATTATATAATAAGAATAGATTTCTATCCCCAGCTATATGGCAATTTCACTTTGTGATCCCAAAATCAGAACAGATTAATGACTTATCCCTGGGGGCACACCAAAAGCAAAAGCTCTTCATGTCAATAAACAAATCAAATCTCTAAGTCAAGCACCCACTGTAACTGTATTCATCCCTAATCCATTTCCAGGTGTACCCACTTCACGGATATTGCCTGGAATATTGCAGCGGGATTCTCCAAGGCACTCTAATAAAAGAGCGGGGTTGTTCCCCCGCCCGAAAGTCCACTTACTGAAATCGCCGGTAAGGAAAAGGGCCTCTGCAGCTGGGGCCCACTCCTTGAAGATGAGACTGTTAGCTTGCCGCTGCACGCCGAAGGTCCAGTAGCTGCGCGTGAATTGTTCGAAACCACCCTCTGCTTCTTCCAGCTGGAAAAGTGTTTTCTGGAAAAGCTCATACCTGAACAATGACAAGAAAGTACAAATACAATTGGATTTTCTTGTTTAGTTTGAGGGTCGTTATGTTCTGACAAACATATGGCCTGTTGGCCGGATACAGCCTGTAAGATGATTTAGTCGGGCCCGTATGTCAAAATATAAACAATTACTTAGCTCATATGTCAGGAACCCATTGCTCGTGAGCCTTTTTTCATGAGTGCATCCGTCTCTAAGAAAAAATTCTGACCATGCAAATGTTCTCTATGTCGTTACATTCTTAACGTGAGCAAAGACTATTTTGATGCACACAATGCCTAAACAACGCTGAAATCTCTCGTGGTAAGGTCCAAATAAACCCTGTTTTGGCTGTATATTGCTAACAAATCCTTAATATGGAAGCTCATTAAATAATCTATGAGACACCTTATGAGGAAAATCCACAAAACAAACTGTAAGACAAAATCACCGAAAGTATTTGATTGGGTGGGGGGAGTAGGGATGGGCGCAGTGTTGCAAAGAACACACGCATTCCCTTAGTGCGGTCTGCTCCAATGGTAAACACGTCGGTATCCTGTTTTGGAGGATTAAGTGAAATTGAAACCATTATTTGTGACAAAAATGACAGTCAAAATGAGCCTTGACACTCAAAAATAACTGCGGGAGGAAGACTACCGTAAATTCCGGACTATAGAGCGCACCTGACTATAAGCCACACCCACCACTTTTCGAGTGCTTTGGCACTTTTGTAGTTATACAAGCCGCGCCCATGTATAAGCCGCAGGCGCCCGCAGTTAATCTTGCGACACAGCCAAAAGTTTATTCCAGGCCACGCTGTAAATTCCACAATCGTAATTTCATGGGGGATGGGGGATTTTGTAAGATTTATTGGTCTATATTCTTTATCAATTATCCATTATCGGTCAAATCTTAATACGCTACAAAGCCAAGGGGCCGAGACACTTGCTCTCAGCCAAGTGGCTGAGTCAAGGTCCTAGCTACAGAGCCAAGCAGCGATCAGTGTGAATGCACCGTTCCCAGAGGTACTGCAATACCGGACCGATGAGTGGAGTGCACAGAGGAAGCTCTTATTCCATCTACCGATTGCAAAGATCAATTGGAACTAAATATTCACACAGAATTCACAAATCCCATCTCAGAGGCATTCAGTCATGGTCTACAACCTCATGAGAGTTCAAAAGGGTTTTTAAGGGTTATTGTTCTATCTTCGTTATTCATTGTCCATTATCCGTTATCGGTCTGTTCGGCTTCACAATTAGTACACTAGACCAGAACTACAGTTGAGGGGGTTTTTAAGGGTTATTGATCTATCTTCGTTATTCATTATCCATTATCCGTTATCGGTCAGTTCATTATATGCTACAAAGCCTAGGAGCCGGGACACTTACTCTCAGCCAATAGGCTAAGCTAAGGTCCTAGCCCCAAAGCCTTGTTGCAATCATTGCGAATGCACCGTTCCCGGAGGTACTGCAATACCGGGCCGATGCGTGGAGTGGACAGAGCAAGCTCTTACCCACAACAGTATACAAGTTCAGAATCACGGTCAACATCACAAATAGCAAATGATATCCGTAATTAAGGTATGATGTAGACATCTAAAGTCAGGGTCCCGTTGAAAGTAATCCAAGGAAACAAAATGTATATTTCCAAAGTTAAGGGTGGGAAAAATATATATCCACTATTGTCCGCTGCGACAACAGACAGATCTACCGGTAACTCAGCTTTACCATATTTCCCATCAGGCCGCGTTTTCTCCGCCCCTTATTTTTGATTCGTCCGTACAACACATAACAGAATAAATCTCTAAAATAAATACATTACAAAAATATACAGTTGCAAATACATATTATACATGGTTACACATATTTACGAAGAAAGACGGTACACTTAGAGAGTTTTCAAAGTTTTAATAATAATAATATAACTTTCATCCCAAACCGTGCCTTTGAAAGGTACCAACATGCTAGTAGGATCACGCTTGCTATGTATCAAACATACCTGTGAATCTAAGGCACCCCGTGAATGTGAAAATCACGGTCCACACACCGGCCCGGTATCGCAGTACCTCCGGGAATGGTGCATTTGCATTGATCGCAGCAAGGCTTGAAGGCTAGGACCTTGGCTTGGACTTTTGGCTGAGAGTAAGAGTCCCGGCTCCTAGGCTTTGTAGCGTATTATGAACTGACCGGTAACGGATAATGAAAAATGAATAGAGAAGATAGAACAATAACCATTAAAAAATCCCCCCCCCTCACGGTAAATCATCTTGAAATTCCTTCTTACAACTGCCGCCATCAAGGGCATCTTTCTCAGTATCGGGACATACCTTGACTTCACAGAACAAACATGCTAAAACTTAGAGATTGCAGTCTTTCTTGGCGCTCATATTCAACTGTTCTTAATCTTACCTTTTAAATTCCTGCGCCGCTGGTGGCCGTTAGAAAAATTCCATAAATTAGCCGCTTCACTGAATAAGCCGCAGGGCTGAACATTTGGGGAAAAAGTAGCGGCTTATAGTCCGGAATTTACGGCAATTTTAAGTGGTAAATTTATATTAATGTGGGACACAGGGTCTGGCATTATTATTCTTTCATAAATTTTATGAAATCAAACTTCACACAAGGAAATCAATTGCACTGAAGAATTAACTTTGTCAGAAGAGCAGGTTTGGTAGTTTTGTTGAATTTTGTTGTATGTGTGTATATGGTGCAGTCGTCTCTAAAAAAAAAAAAAAAAAAAAAAAAGACCAATCAAAATATTTTGCTTTAATGGCTTTTTGAGTAAAGGTTTCCAAACCCTGCTCTAACTCATTGCTATCAAAAATGTTTTTTCTTTTTTTTGTTTTTTCATAGATACAAACCAAATGCTCCTTCCCGTTGCTAGAGGGCAGTAACGTTGTAAAAGAGCTGATGTGCAACGTTCAGCATTGACACGAGTTAATAACAGTAAATAAGCATTTGCAAAGTGATGTGTCTAACTGAAAAAGAAAACTGTCAAACCTCCTTCACCAATTGCCACTACAAAACAAGTTATCGGTCAACGCACCCTTTCTATATTGGCACTACCAATAAAATTGGAGGGTAACCTAGGAAAAATCACAATTAGGGCTGTGAAACATTCAATTCCAAACATAAAAATAATTTTTCTTTTGTTTTGCTTGGAAAATATTTTGAAAATAATTTGTAAGGTACCATACAAAAGTAGGCTGAATGATAAAGAATAGTACTGACAAACGAAGGTAAATGTTTTTACAATACGTTGTTTTAATTGACCCAGTTGACGTGAAAACAGAAAGTCTGGATTTGGCCCCCGAGACAAACTGAGTTTTACATGCCTGAGTTAGTTGATCCTGTCTCAATATTTTAAGTGTGTCAGAGCAAACAGAAATAATTGTGTAATTTCTTCATCATAAAATTATTGTTTTAGTCATTTTTAACGTATTCATTGATTTAATAATAATTAATTTCTTTATGGCTTTTTCTTTTGTGTTTTTTTTTAGACAGACAAGGCTTGGGCACGTCATATCAGTTCCTGTTATAACCAGATGATGCCCCTTTCCAGTGGAAAACTCCAGTCTCCTAGTCACAGTCCTTGAGACTGCTTTCCCAGTATAAAAGTAATTGTCCTTGACTGCGCATTCGTAAAGCCTAGAAGTAATTGTCTTTGTAGCTCATTTGTACCCGGAACCTTCTTGGATAATATAACTTTGAAAAAACTGCTTATCACAACTCCAGTGCTCATAACCCGGATGTAAACAAAAAGAAAAGTCCTTCCTTCTTCACTGACTTTAACTCCACCCGGCAGAGTAAAGGCCCACATTAAACCACACCACCTACATTGCATATTACCGAATCTTACTGCAATATGTATTCTGTGTAGCACTATTTAGTTACTCTATATAACACGCTACAGTGGGCATTTGCACGTCACACTGGGTATTTGTATATTGTATTCTTTTGGCTTTATTATTGTACTGTTCTCAGCTCAGGGATGCTGCTGGAAATGTGAATTTCCCTTAGGGGATGAATAAAGTATCTATCTATCTATCTATCTATCATACGTTCATCGATTTATTCATGATCCTTTTCCAATAGACATCTGCACTGCAAATTTTTACAACATATTAAATTATATGATATTTGATGCCACATATCACCAACAAGCCTTATCTCACTAATGGAGGGGATGTTTACAGAATAAACCAAATGTTTCGCACCCATGTTTAACTTGGAGTCCCAAAACACTTGTATAATTCTCAACCATGGGTGCTATACTCTTTAAAATGATGAGTTGGTTTAAAGCATGTATAAGTACATATGAGTAGTACTTACTATATGCCTATATTTGAATGTATTCTCTTTATCTTGGTTAGGAGCAAAACAGCTAATTAGCATAGCTTTCTATCACCCATTTTACCGCAATTTTACTCCGCAATTTCCACCTTAATATAGATTCATGTCCTGGGGGTCTACTACAGTGGGACCTCGCTACTTCGCTAAAAAATAACAATAATTAATTAAAATAATTAAAAAAAATAATAATAATAATAAATATATATATATATATATATATTTTTTTTTTTTTTTAAAGCATTTTTGAAGGGGCGTCACTACTTCGTGGTTCCACGTTCGCGGGTTCAGAGCTTCGCAGGTCCAAAAAAATAATAATAATAAAATAAAATAATTAAAAATAAATAAATAAATAAAAATAAAAAAAATGTTTTAAGCATTTTTGAAGGGGCGTCGCTACTTTTCGCGGGTGGTTTTGGTCCCCATTAACCGCGATAACCGAGGGATTACTGTATATCTGATACCTTCAATTATCAAGGAACCAATTCACTACTGAAAATCAAACATTCCAACTCAATTTTTCTTTTCTTTTTTTTACCAAATAGACTTCTTCTTCCGGAAACAAGGTTTAAGGAGATTTAAAAATTACTTGAGGATTGCCACATCTAGACTCCAAAATCCTGATTATATTTCTCTATCAGTCGTTCCCAACTCCCCATACTGGAAATCCTTAAAATCTTTTGATGCGCCTGGGCCTCAATTCATCCCGAAGCTCGGTCTTTTCACCTTTCGGGAAGGATATGCGTACTACTTTGTCATTTATCTCACTTAGCTTCCCTCAGCCAGCTGGTGTCCATAACAGAACCCCCTAGCCTTCACCGACTCCTACTCGCCTCCATCACTATAAGCGCATTTCAGCCAACTGAGTTAAGTGCACTTGCTTCCACGTAGCGTTCGTGCCAAGCTTTCCACTGGCCTCCTCGGTGCCCTTGGGCAAAGGAATGATCAGCGGACGGACTTAACCGCAGTTTCTCAGCTGCTGCTTGCAAAAAGAGCGGGGTGGGTTTTTTTCCAATTAGGTTGCCAAGTTTTATTCAGAGTGCAAACAGAAAACTGAAGGAGCAGAAGGCGACCAGTCACACAAGAGCTTAACAGACTAAATACTAACAATGCTAAACCGATTGGAAGACAGAAACAGCGATTAGTAAGATCAACTACCGTAAATTCTGGACTATAGAGCGCACCTGATTATAAGCCGCACCCACCACATTTTAAGAGGATAACCGCTTTTGTACTTACACAAGCCGCACCCGTACATAAGCCGCATGCGCCAACATTAAAACATGTAACAAAATCATGAAATTAACCCAAACCCGACTTTGAGTCCCGCGATTGTAACTGAATATAAAGTACACAGTCCAGAAAGTACAGCCGGCAAAATGAACGGAAAATTATATCGATACTTAAGGTTTGATGCAGACCTGCAGAGTCCGGGTACCTGTTGAAACTAATCCAAGGAAAAAAAGTCTATATTTCTAAAGGTAAGGGTGGGAAAAATATATATCCACTATTGTCCGCCGCGACAACAGGTCTCACTCACCTTTACCCCACTTCCCGTCAGCCCGCGTTTGCTCCGCCCCTCTTTTTTAATTCGCAAAACATATCAGAATAAGCGTCTCAAATAAATACATTACTAAAATATACAGGTGCAAATACATATTTTACATGGTTACACATATTTACAAAGAAAAACGTTACACCAAGAGAGTTTTCAAAGCTTTAATAATAATATTATAACTTTCATCCCAAACCGTGCCTGTGAAGGGTAGCAAAACGCTACTAGCAACACTCTCGCAACACAGTAAACGGGTCTGTTAAAAAAAAATATACGGTACTTGTAGAAATCACGGTAAACCGTCCTCATCTTCCTCCTTATAACTGACGTCATCAAAGTCTTCTTCCCCAGTATGGGAAAGAGACTTTGTCATAAAGACGTCGGCCCACGCTCCCTTATTAAAAAACACGCTAGCATCACACTCGCAATGTAGTCGCAAGTTTACGTGCAGTAGCTCTGTTTCCTTCTTTATCAGACTGCTCGATTGCTTTTAGCTTGAAAGCTGCGTCATGTGCCTTTCTTATTGCAATTTACATGGTGAGGATATGTCTACGCTAATTTAAATTGTGAACAAGCTAAGAAGTTGCAGTCTTCCTCGGCGCATATATTCCACCGGTCTAAATCTTACCTTTTATACTCGAGCGCCGCAGGCGGCTGTTAGAAAAATTACATAAATTGGCCGCATCACTGAATAAGCCGCAGGGTTGAACGTTTGGGAAAAACTTAGCGGCTTATAGTCCGGAATTTACGCTTTGTTTGAGTAGGTCTGTGGACCGCAGTTAATTTTTCAATCAGATTAACAAATGGAAAATAAATGTTTAATTAATTATAAAGGTAGAGAAGAAAAAAAGGATAAGGAGGAGAAACTGAAAAAGGAACAGCAGTGGTTAGCGCTTGTGCGGCACAGTTCATGTCATGGCAACCTGTCGTGGGTTCAAATCCAGCTCCAGACTTCCTGTGCGGAGTTTGTATGTTCTCCCTGTGCTTGCGTGGGTTTCCTCCGGGCACTCCGGTTTCCTCCCACGTTCCAAAAACATGCATTTCAGGTGATTTGGCCGGTCCAAATTGTCCCTAGGTGTGAATGAGCGAATTAGTTGTCTGTCCCTGTGTGCCCTGCGACTGGCTGGCAAACAGTTCAGGGTGTCCCCTGCCCACTGCCCGGAGATGGCTGGGATGGGCTCCAGCCCCCCCGCGACCCTAATGAGGATAAGCGGTACGGCTGATGAGATGAGATGAGATGAAATAAAAAGGACGAAAAAAGGGAAATGCAATGGTAAATGAGGAGAAAATGAATGAGAAAAAGCAGAAAGAGAAGAACAAAAAGGATAAAGTGAGTAATGAGAAGGATGAGAAAGAAGAGGAAGGAGGAAAAAATAGGCAGAAAAAGGTGGAAAAGAATAATACGTTTGAGTAAAAGAATGGAATGAGAATGATAGGGTGTGAAGGAAAAAAAGGAAAAGAATAAAAGGAGAAGGAGGAGAGGGAGAGGGAGAAGAAAAACAAGTGGGCGCAAAAAAGGGAGAAAGAAAAGGATATGGAGGAAAAAAACAAGTACAATGAAAACAACAAAGAACAAAATAAGACATAGTATATACACATTTACTTTAAGAGGTAACATAACATCCATTTGAAAGTACACTAACATTTTGTTCTATCTTTTCTGGTCGATTCGCAATTACAAAAAAAGAGGAAAAAAACCCTGAAGTGAATTACTAAGCTTCCACTATTTGAGCAAGGTTTAGTCTGTCTCCTTTAAATATTCTCCACTCGGTGAGAAGGGATTTTATTGCCATCTGATCTGCGATGCCTGAGGGGTCCGAGAGTAAATGTACCTTGCGCTTTTGTTTCCAAATGAAATCGCTATCTCCCGATCTCGGCTCATAATCTTCTGTCAAGTTCACGACCTGCCTTCTCAGACGCTCCAAAGAAGCTGCTAAAAACGAGTAACCTATTTAATTCAAAAAAGGAGGACGACGGATATTGAGACATCGTTTGACGTGTTATACAATAGAACCCCGGGATACAACATGAATCCGTTCTAAGGTGTGGATTGTAAGGTTAAATTGCTTTATGGAGGGGGATAGGAACCTATGATTATTCAGCTAACGAGTTCCAGACCCGTGGTACTCCAGATAAAAACATTAAAATAACAAATTAGCACTTAGTAAGTAGTGCTTATACACTGTAGGTCAAAATTTACAACTTGTAAAAAATTAAATAGTTTTGAAAAAAATAACATCTTCACTGGTTAAGGACCATTTGTTGTGCCTATACCATGCTACCAAAACAATGTTCACAAAATTGATTAGAAATTTCAACAAAACATGTTTTTAAAATAGATAAAGAATTTCCTTGAAGGTGAAAACATTGAATTAATGGCATGACCTGCAGAGAGTCCTGATCTCAACCCAATAGAGAACCTACAGAAAGTTCTTGATGACAAAGTTATGGTCAAGAAACCCCCTAAACTCACCGAAGTGATTTGTGTGGCTTCTTCATATATCTTTATCTCAAGTTTCATTTCCATTCTTATAATCTCATTGCTTCTCCATTTAGCATCACTGCAAGTCTTGAGACCTATAGCTAAACAAATTCATGTTTGTTAAACACGATTCTCTATTGATCAGAGAGGAAAAAAGGAGCATTGTTTTGTGGAAATTCAACAAGTAGCATATCAGCACCTTCAGCCATTACACGCAAATAGCAGACCAGCATTTTATATGAGATTGACCAATAGCAGACATGCATCTTAGAGACATACATTTATTTCACTCTGTGACGTTAGATGATTTGATCTAATTCACGAAATAAGAATAATGGCAGCGCCTGCGTCTCCAATCAATAAATACTGTATACCACTTAAAACTGGTCTTCCTCCCGCAGATACTTAAGATTGCTGAGGGTCATTTTGACCTTAATTTTTTTTTTATAGATAATGTTTTCGAAACAAGGTGCAAGCAGAGTTCTTGGCACAAAATACTGCAAACGAGGCTACTAACGTTTTTACCTTAAATGCAGACAGAGCTGAGCAGAGAGAAGTGAGTACTTGCACTGTGTGTATAGCTCCGACCATCCATACTACTCACCCAATCAAACAGCTCTGTGTGCTTGGCTAGAGTTTCTGGGTGTTAAATATTTGTTCTGTAGGTAATCATCAAAAAGTGTCTCAAAACTGAACATACATTGTTTAATGAGCTTCCATATGAAGATTTCTTTAGTGTTTTACAGCCAAAACAGGGTCTGTTGGTGTGACACCTTGGCTATAAACTGTTGTTGGGACTGTGCCCTTTATACAGGATTTAACCGCACATGATGCTGGCATCACATGTCCTATGCATTCACCAAACTCAGCTCTGAGATTTGGAATGCTACAGATGAATTGTGCATGGTCAGAATTTTATCTCCAAGCCTTATGTATTCATGAAAAGAGCCATAGGTTCTGAACACCTGGTCTACAGTATCTTCTGCTTGGCTGATGTAAGCAACAGCGTTTGTTCGAGGACGTCAGGAAGGTGGTGCATAATGTCACTTTACAGCGCTAAGTGCGCTAATGAGGCTAAACTGAGAGACGGACATCAGCGGTGTGCTTGAAGGATGGAAGTGAAGATTCCGCCACAGCTCACGCTCTTCGCAGTTAATGATATTTAATGGTATTTTCTAACAGTCAGTCTGGAGTCACTGCGTCAATGTCGGTCTCGCTCTAAATAACCAGCGCCGTTTTGGAATTGATATGATTCAGCTCGTGCAGAACTCGACATTCTTAACATGGTCTGTGCCTTTAGCCTAAAGACTGTTCTGCAATCCCTCACTACTTCACGCTTCAAGGCTTTCGTGCAGCCCTGGTTGAAGAAAATTCTGTCGAGCCTAGCAGCTCTTCTTTGTGTTCTGCCCTCCAAATAGCGAGCTGCACTAGCGCAGCCCTAATCCAGTGGTTCTCAAACAGTAGGGTGATGCCCCCTGGATGGGTGCGAAGCTCTGTCCAGGGGTGCGTTTGACTTAGAAGAATTTTTTCTTCTTTGTTCAAAATAAAGACCAATTGAACCTTCACAACACTTGGGAGCAGAGTTCTCAATAGCAGAGTGTTTTGTTTCCATTAAGCCTCTAAACAGGCGATAAGCACAAAGTACTTTGTATTTCTTTTGGTATTTTTTCTCGTTTATTTTTCCTTTTCAGTCATGTTGCAACCAACATCATATCAAAGAATGAACAAATCAGCCGAAAAGAAAAAAAGGGATGACAGGTTGAAGCCAAAGGCTTATAAGTGACCTGAACCCCAAAATAACTTTGGACACTTCTTCAAGCAATCTTACGTCTTATAACAATCATTTGTGAATCCATTAAAAAACGACCACATTATTGAATGACAAGATATACCGTAGCACGGCGGCGCAGTGGTTAGCGCTTGTGTGGCACAGTTAATGTCATGGGAACCTGTTGTGGGTTCAAATCCAGCTCCAGACTTCCTGTGCGGAGTTTGTATGTTCTCCCCGTGCTTGCGTGGGTTTCCTCCGGGCACTCCGGTTTCCTCCCACGTTCCAAAAACATGCATTTCAGGTGAATTGGCCGGTCCAAATTGTCCCTAGGTGTGAATGAGCGAATGAGTTGTCTGTCCCTGTGTGCCCTGCGATTGGCTGGCAACCAGTTCAGGGTGTCCCCTGCCCACTGCCCGGAGATGGCTGGGATGGGCTCCAGCCCCCCCGCGACCCTGATGAGGATAAGCGGTACGGCTGATGAGATGAGATGAGAAGATATACCGTATTTTACGGTTTCTGAGAAATTATTATTTTCACATAATTTTCCTCCTCACTCGCTAATAAAAATATAATGTGGAAAACCTGTAACAAACACACATTTTCTTGTGAAATTTTTAAAGTTTAAAGTAGGATTGGACGTGCAACAAGAGTGAGCCATAAAATCTTGACCAGAACAGGTAAAAGTCCCAGTCCCACCTTTTTGAAGCTCAGATGACATCAGCCTGATCAAGGGTATTCTCCAGTGTCGTCTGTTCGGTGCTTACGCACACCGAATGCCATCCCGGTGTTGCACACACCAATGTTACTCCAATGAGCATAGTGTATTTATAGGTCAGGGTTAAGTTGGACATCAGTATTGTATATTCTTGGGAGCCCAGTTCACGCTCAGCAAAGCCTTCTAGAAGTCCAGCACTCACACTCAGTGTCACATTTCAACCTCACCCCAAAACAACAAGCAAACAAAAAAATCACATTAAAAAAAGTCTATATATATAAAAAAAAAAAATTTCAATTTTTTTCCCCTCTTGTCCTCCTAATAAGGTGTTATGCTGTTTAATCATGCCTAGAGAAGAGGGAATAATCAGAAAGTATATATATATTTTTTTAAAGTAGAAAAACACAAATGGAACGGAACCCCAAACATTTAAAAAGGTGAAAAAAAGAGAAAGCAAAAATTCATTATCCAACATGACATGTGTTCAGTTCTGTACAAGTCTGTCCAGGTCTTCAACCCTCTCGATCAGCAGTGTATTAAAACAATAGGAAGTCTCTCAGATCAGGTTATCAAAAACTTTACAATTTGTCATCCAGGTGCTGTCTATCAGACTGTTCTTTTCCATTTGACCTGCCTTCCAAGTGATTTCAGCATTTATTTTTGTGAGATTTTCCTTGATGTAGAGTCTTTGGCACTTTAATATAGCACCTTGCTTCAAAATATTACACTTCTCCAATGGGTTGGAAACCCGTGGCAAAACAAATGATGGTGTATTTATTCTTGATTGAAGCTGATATTAGAAATCAACAAGGGCATCACTTATTGGTATGTTAAAATTTTGGAGTTGAGAAATAACCCGTTGAGCTACTGTCTTGTGGATTTTTTCCCCCATTCTTTCTGCCTAAAATAAACAGCGGATCATGCAGCCGCAATCCATTATCGCTAGTTCAATATTGCTTAGAGCAGGGAACGAGACAGCACATTTATTTTTTGGTTCTAGCCACTGAAGTGTGCCATTGTTGCCTGCCTAAAATGAACAGCATCTGCTCACCTGGTCAACTACTGTTGGCTAGCGGGAGCAGAGAGGGCAAATTTGTGTCATGCATAAACACTCTTATTTCTTACTTTTTCTCCCTAAAAAAAACAGCATATATGCGGCTGCAGTCCATTATTCCCAGTCGACTGTTGCTGAGATCCATGTACGAGAGGGCAAATTTGTGTCATAAATGGCTTTTTTTCCCTTATTTTTGGAGTAAAATGAATAGAGCCTGTGTGGCCGTTATACATTACCGCTTACGCTATTGTTGTAAGCGGGGCCAACAGAACACAATGTTTTCCTGTTTTTTTCTATTACTTAGGGTGGGGGCCAAGAGAGCAAATTTGTGTCAAGCGTGCTGACTCTTTTTTTCCATTATTTCCATCTAAAATGAACTGCACTGTTTTGGCTGCAATCCATTGTCGACTATTGCTGAATCTGGGGACAGAGAGAGTGAATGTGTGCCAGCTCTTTTTTCCCCATTCTTGCCACCTAAAATTAACACTGCCTTTCTGGTGACTATCTATTATCCCGACTTCCCAGCTGCGGGAATGGGGGCGGGCAGAGCGCATGTTAAAAAAAGAGAAGAAAAACATTGTAGATTTTGACAAATCGCAGTGGTTGAGGTACATTTGCAGTTTAATGACAATTGTGGGACCCATATTTGTAAGTGGTAGAACTTTTGGTAGTTGAGTAAACACTTCTCAACCTACTGTAAATAGAGTATCAGTGTATTAATAAGCATCATCCTCTTCGGAGTGCTCAAAAGTGCCGGCAGCGGTAAGATTTCCTGCTGTCTTGTGCAAGCAGACGGGTAAATAATGAAGCGTGTCAACAGAGCAAGGCCCGACGGTGCCATAACCTACGCCTTGCATTAATGCCCGCTTCTCGCAATCATCAACGCGGCCAGCCAAGTTGTGATGAAGCTCGAAGCCGGGGGCTTGTGCCGGCCGGAGTCAGCGGGGGGGCAAAGTTCAACAGACGTGCGCCGCCCCCGGCCACGATACGGTGCTGCGATCTGAAGGGTCCGTCTGTGCGGTCAAAGGTCTTTTTTCTGATAATCCGTCTCAATTCTTGGCACGCTGCCAGATGAGGAGATTCGGCGTGTTGTGGTAGTTGAGAAACTACATTTTATGTGATGCTGATTAGAATAGCCACCAGTGTTATGGTTTTTGTGGCTAACAATTTGCCTGTGCTAATTTAATAGTCATTGATTCAGCAGTGGCTCAGGAGGTAGAGCACTCGTCTTGGGAACAAGAGATCGCAGTTCGAATCCCGGCTCCTCCCTGTAATATGTCGAAGTGTCCTTGGGTAAGACACTGAACCCCTAATGCCCCCAATAAGCAGGTTAGCGCCTTACATGGCTGTACGGCCGCTATTGGGAAATGTGAAGCACAATGTAAAGCGCTTTGGGAAGTCTTGACTTGAAAAGCGCTATATAAATGCAGATCATTTCATTTCATTTCAATTTTCTTCCAAAGATAGGCACTGACCTTAGTGAAACAACATCTGGTGAAGGAAACTCATTTGTCAAATCATTGGAAAACCACGTGCTTGTCAGACCAACAACCTCAGCCATAAACCCCCCCACCCATTCTTTTGCGATTCCCGTTTTAGATATATATATATATATATATATATATATATATATATATATATATATATATACATATATATATATATATATATATATACACGTATATATATACATATATATATACGTATAGGGCAGCACGGCGGCGCAGTGGTTAGCGCTTGTGCGGCACAGTTCATGTCATGGGAACCTCCTGCGTGGGTTCAAATCCAGCTCCAGACTTCCTGTGCAGAGTTTGTATGTTCTCCCCGTGCTTGCGTGGGTTTCCTCCGGGCACTCCGGTTTCCTCCCACATTCCAAAAACATACATTTCAGGTGAATTGGCCGGTCCAAATTGTCCCTAGGTGTGAATGCGCGAGTGAGTTGTCTGTCACTGTGTGCCCTGCGATCGGCTGGCAACCAGTTCAGGGTGTCCCCTGCCCACTGCCCGAAGATGGCTGGGATGGGCTCCAGCCCACCCGCGACCCTAATGAGGATAAGCGGTACGGCTAATGAGATGAGATATATACGTATACATATATATATACGTATACATATATATACGTATATATATACATATACGTGTATATATATATATATATATATATACGTATATATATATATATACGTATATATATACATAAACGTGTGTATATATATATATATATATATATATATATATATACGTATATATATACATATACGTGTATATATATATATATACGTATATATATACATAAACGTGTGTATATATATATATATATATATATATATATATATATATATATATATATATATATATATATATATATGCAAGATCAGTTGCATTGCATCAGGTCTTCCAGCCCAAACTACTGCTCAACTGTCTAGGTTAAAGGTCACCCTGCTGTGCATAAAAACAGGTTGTTGACTACACCGGATGGACATTTGCTTTAAATACAAAATGCATGCGGTTTAAGAAGAGGTGCAAGCCGAAAATCTCCATGCGGACCTTTTGTTTAATGTATAAAAGCGTAGTTGAATTTACTGCAATCATAACAAAAACGGGGACAGAACAGAACAATCTTCAGCACATAAGCGCAAAATGGAGACTGATAGGTAAACGTGTGGCAATTTTAAGAGGATTTGAGGGCAACACATTTACTTCATGAAAGTCATAATACGTTTTGCCCAAAGCTTCAATCCTCTATTACTCTTGAGTTTAAACTGATATAAAGAGAGAATGTGAGTATTTTACCCCTAGAAGTCGCTGTAACTCAGAATTTCGCACTTGGCACGACCATGCAAAAAAGGTGGCGGTGTTGCTCTGATATCGGAAGATAAGTTGAAATTTACTCCTAATACCCCTACTAGTTTTAAAACGATTGAAGCACTTGTTATGAGGTCCTTAATGTCAACACCAATTTATTTAGTTGTTGTGTATCGCCCACCTGGACCATACTCAAATTTTTTGGAAGAATTTTCGGAACTGTCAAAAGACTTAGTAACTTATGCGGACAATGTTGTAATTATTGGTGATTTTGTTGTTCACATAACCTCCCCATCAAATTCACTTGCAATTGCATTTGAGTCACTGATTGATACATTTGGTTTCAATCAAATAGTCGATATGCCCACTCATAAAGATGGGAACACTCTAGATCTCATCCTGACCCGTGGCGTAGTAGCCTCAAATGTTACAGTGTTACCGTATCCTAATGCCATCTCTGATCATTATCTTGTTAAATGTGAGGTGCTGTTTAATGTTTACTGTGATAAGGAAAATTTAGGCTTTAGCAGTCGCAATATCCGCCCTAAAACGGTATTAGCCTTAAAAGAATTATTACCTACGGTAACTGCAGCCTTCCCTTCAATACTGCTTTGGTTAATGTTCTTGATTCTGTGGCGCCCCTAAGGGCCCGGTCACACAGCCGTTTGCGTCTGTATCGCGGCTGAATCACGGCCAGAAATTTCTGCTCGTGAAGCAGACGCTGTTGCCCGCGGTGGAAAATGCGCAAAATTGGCCAACCCGCTGTTCATCCGTGGTATGCCCGCGAAACAGACGCCGGCGGCTGTTCCGCTTCCTCATCGCGTCAGTTCCACGTCCTTTGCGCGTGTGGACCACGGGTATAAAAGCTGCCGAGCCGGGCTGTAGAACTCAAGACACAGTCCCGTGAAGATCAAGATTTCAAGCTATGGCACCGAAGAAGAAGCCAATATGTTATTATTGTAATAGTTTTTAATTTTTATTTTATTATCTTGTTATGAAATGAAAAGAAATGTCAAGAAATAAAAATGGATTAAGACGAGGTCACTACGGAGACGGGGATCCATGTTCACCCCTTGACGTCTCGAGCACAACTGACGTGTGCTCGGCAAATCGCGCTGAATATACGCGGAGAAAGGCGTTTGACCGTCACACGCGTTACACACGCTAATTCACGTGATAACGCCGCTAAAATTCCGCGTCCTACCCGCGTGTAACCACGCCCTGGCCGCGGCCGTAGCACGTCGTTCCGCGTCTGTACCGCGTCATATCCGCGTGTGTACCACGTGTGCCGCCCGCGGTTACCCGTGGTCTAAAGTTTTGAGCAGCGCAAAACTTTTTCGCGCGGCCAACCGCGTGTGAATTTCTTTCCGCGTGTAAAGCACGGCTGTATCTCGTCTGTATCGCGATCTCAACGCGGGCAACAGCGTCTGCTTCACGGGCAGAAATTTCTGGTCGTGATTCAGCCGCGATACAGACGCAAACGGCTGTGTGACCGGGCCCTTAGACATAAATTCCGACCCAAAAAGAATACACCTTGGTTTACTGAAGAAACTAGGTTACTCAAACAAAGTTGCAGAAAAATAGAACGAAAATGGCGCACTACTAACCTGGAGGTTTTCCGACTGGCCTGGTGTGACAGTTTGCTGAAATATAAAGTAGCTCTTGCCTCAGCAAAAGCTTCGTTTTTCTCCAAGATTATTGTTAAACATAAGAATAATCCAAAATTTTTGTTTGACACAGTGGCGAAACTTACCAGACAACAACTTAACCCAAATGGTTGCACTTATTCTGCTAACGACATTAGGGAATTTTTTAATAAAAAGATTCAACTAATCAGGAATGAAATTTTAAAAGAACACTCTGTATCCTCCTCCTATATCAAAGATGTGGAGGTGTTAGGTATGGACCGTGTCGGCGGTTGTTCAGAAACATTCTCCAGTTTAAATGATTTGTTTCTTGATAATCTAACACAGATGGTCAGTAGGGCCAAACAAACTACGTGCCTGCTTGATCCGTTTCTAGCTTCACTTGTGAAGGATCTGTTTGGGATCTTAGGACCATCAGTTTTAAATATTATCAATATATCGCTAAGGCAGCACGGTGGCGCAGTGGTTAGCGCATGTGCGGCACAGTTCATGTCTTGGGAACCTCCTGCGTGGGTTCAAATCCAGCTCCAGACTTCCTGTGCGGAGTTTGTATGTTCTCCCCGTGCTTGCGTGGGGTTCCTCCGGGCACTCCGGTTTCCTCCCACAATCCAAAAACATGCATTTCAGGTGAATTGGCCGGTCCAAATTGTCCCTAGGTGCGAATGAGCGAGTGAGTTGTCTGTCCCCGTGTGCCCTGCGATTGGCTGGCAACCAATTCAGGGTGTCCCCTGCCCACTGCCCGATGATTGCTGGGATGGGCTCCAGCACCCCCGCGACCCTACTGAGGATAAGCGGTGTAGCTAATGAGATGAGATGAGAATATATCGCTATCCTCGGGTATTGTTCCTGTAGCCTTTAAGTCTGCCGTCATTAAACCCACGCTTAAGCGACCTAACCTTGACCCAGAAAGCTTAGGTAATTATAGGCCATTGTCAAATCTGCCATTTTTTGCAAAATTACTTGAAAAGGTCGTTGCACAGCAGCTAAATGACTTCATGTCAGAAAATAACCTCTTTGAAACTGTCCAGTCAGCATTTAGGGCAAATCACTCTACTGAGACAGCCCTGGCTAAAGTAACCAATGATCTCCTTTTAACAATACATTCCGGTGCCTCATCAATGTTACTGCAGCTGGATCTCAGCGCTGCTTTTGATACTGTCGACCACAACATATTATTGGTTCGTCTAGAACGCATTGGTATCTCAGGAACTGTACTCTCGTGGTTTAGGTCCTACCTGTCAGACAGGATGCAATGTGTTAACTATGGCAATCTGACCTCTAAACAATCTAATGTCCCCTATGGTGTTCCTCAAGGCTCTGTATTTTTGTGATTAAGGGCTATATAGATAAATGTGACTTGACTTGAATTTAGCGTGTGCATATGAAGATAAGAGCCAACAGCTTGACTAAGATGCTAACTTAAGCAGCTAGCTGGAGAAGCTATTAAAAGGCAAGTGAAACAGAAGGATGACATATGTTCTTCCACGGAACAGCTAACAATAACGGCTAGTGGCGATCAATAGCCTGCAACCATTTAGCTCATGTGAGTTGCTAAAGAAGGAAAAAAGGGGAAAAATACAAAATGACTGAATTATAAATTTAATTTTACATATTCTTTGCAACAATTGCGCCATATTTTTTTTATTTTAATTTTTTTTCATGTTTCCATCATTAAATCAGCTAACTTGTACTTTTTTATGTTTTCACTATACAATATTTATTTTAATAATTGGATATTTTTGGACAATTTTTTCTATGTATGAACTTCTTTCTCGAACAAAAATCAAGTAAGTGACACTAAAGGACAAATCAGGCTATATCTACCCCGAGCAGCTGACAAAACAACAGCACCTAGTGACAAGCTATAGACTGCAGCCAAGTAGCTGAGGAGATAAAGTGCTAATCTTGAGATCGAGAGGTCGCAGGTTCGATTCTTTCGTTATATATGTGTACAAATAAAGCTAAGTGTGCTTGGGCAAGACACTGAATCCCTAATGCCCCTGATGAGCAGATAGTTTCCTTGCATGGCTGACGCTGCTATTGGTTAGTTAGTTTGTGTAAAAAGGAAAATGTGAAGCACATTGTAAAGCTCTTTGGGAGGTCTTCATTGACTTGAAAAGCTCTATATAAATGCAGACCATTTACATTTACTGGGAAGGAAAACTAGAAAAGCGTTTACAACCTGATTTCCATTGTTTCTGTTTTTGTAAGAACTTTTTTTTTATTTCAACTTTTTTTTTTTTTTTAATTTTACATTTTCTAGTTTGTCATTAAATAAAGCCTAAAATTTAGCAAAATTATACTTTGTTGTTATGTTATGACGATCATTTTAAGTTCAAGATTTTTTTGTGGAAATATATATTTTTGTAAAATGTTTTATAAATATTGGTGAATGGGTATATCACTTAACAACTTTTATAAAATAAAATTATCCAGGCAAGAGACACTGAAGGCCAAAGCAAGCTCGTTTTATAGAAAACAGCTAAAACTAACAATCGGTGCGGTGAGCCATAGCCTGCAAAATTCGGGAGCCGAATTTCATAATTTCTCAAGTGCAAGGATGAATTTCAGCCAGCACTAAAGCCAATTTTAATCCCCACTGGCAACAATAAAAGCCTCAGAGAACCGCATACAACCGGTGCAGCTGAACACATCGAAAAGCTGGTGTTGGTCAGAGCTGGTGTAAGAGGCTAATTTTAGTGGCAAGCAGGAGACGCTAATAAAAATTCCAATAAAGGTTTGCAAGGGCAAAGCAGAAAATGTCAAGCTTTAGGGCCGTGAATTGGAATCCAAGCGGCTAAAATGAGTGGCTAGATAAAGAAACAGGGGGGAAAAAACATTATCTACTGAAGTGATGCTCAAGCAAAGCTAGCCATCAAAGCCATGCAGCGAACAGCTGCGTACGCAAACATAAAATAACATGATTAATAATTAATTAGCGCTTTTCATGACATGATGTGAGTTAAATCCAGGCCAGGTTAATTCCATCAAAAAATGACAAAATATATATTTTCTTGGGCCAAATGAAATACTGTAAACATAAAACAACAGAAAATTGATAACATTAAAAATCGAACAAAGACACCTAAAAGGACTTATGGGAGAGAACTATGTTGTTCAGTGTAAATTTTTCATTTAATGCAGCTCTTTCAAAAGATTCTCATTCACCGATCCCTTAACTGCCTGGGTTGTCAGGGCACCACGCTGGACAGCTTTCTCCACTGTTGATAGTTCCTGGCCTGAGCTATGGCAAAGTTGGCATTGAACATGAATTCTCACTTTTAAGTGCCATATCATGACTTTAGTCTCACAGGCATTATGGAAGAAATTATATTTAGGTTGTTTTTTTCTTTTAATACATTTCATAAAATCTGAATTGTCAATCTTATGGGGGCAGCTGTGGAAGACTACAACGTTCAATTTGAGTCGTGCTGTTTGAAAACCTCAGCACCACTCATGTATGATTGGCATTGAGGGGAAAAACATGTTGTTTTACTTTATTTCTTTCTATTACTTGAATTATTTGTAATGTACTACAACAGCCATGTTGTATTGCGTTGGTTGATGATGTATGGTCAGTACCAGGGGCGATATTAGGTTCAGGGCTTTGGAGGTGCTCAGCACCCAGAGTGGCTTTTTATTCTAAAAGGCCATTTTTATCAATTGAATGTTTGTTTGAGGTCGTTTATTTTAATGTAATGTTTATTTTTGGAATTGAATTGTGGCACTCTTGGGCTTCTTTAATAACACACTCTCACCGTAATACACCAGGGCCTCCACAGACTCCGCCGCTATGCCACAAGTGACACAAGCCTAGCGAAGAGCTGTGCTAGAAATCATAAGGGCTGAACCATTTCAAGGCAGTAGAGTTCTTCACAACACTGCGTTCAAATTTTGTTTTGTATACAAAATCATGCATGGACTTGCTCCCTCATATCTTTCAGATTTAATTAAGCCCTATGTTTCGGCCCGGAACCTTCACTCTGAAAATGCCGGTCTACTAGTGATCCCTAGAGCCAAGAAGAGATCCGCAGGTTCGAGAGCATTCTCCATTCGGGACCCAGTCCTGTAGAATGCTTTTCCCCCTGAGATTCGAACTCTCAGTGGAAATGTTTAAATCTAGGCTTAAAACACACTTCTATTCTATAGCATATGAGTAACCTATATTTTATGTTGACAATATCTGTGTATTATTTGTTTTTGGAACATCCATTGCAGCTTGGTCATCCTGGAAGAGGGATTACCTAATGTGCGGTCCCTTCTCAAGGTTTCTTCATTTTCCTCATGTTGAGGTTTTTGAGTTTTTCCTTGCCCTCATGTAGGTTTTAGATCAGGGGGTGGTGTAATAATCGTCTGTGGTTTGCAATAATCTGTGGCCTGTGCATCCCTTTGAGACTGTTTGTGATTGAGGGCTATACAAATAAACATGACATGACTTGACTTCTTTCTTTTCTTTTTTTTTTACGATTTAGCCAGCGTTTTTAATTATTTTTCAGCTTTTTTCGTCTTTTACAAAGGAAGAGAGAATTTCAAAATGCTTTCATTTCTGGGGGTTCATTGGTGGGAAAGGGGGGTGCTTGAACCCCTTCAAAAACGGGCTAGTTAAGCTCATGTTCAGCACTTAAGTCTCACAAACATTATGGGAGAAAACCTTTCTAAATTTGATGTCGGCGATTGTAGTGGACTACTGTACTGCCTTTTTGTATTGCGTTTTTTGATGACGTAGATTACGTCACTGATTAAATTTGACAGGCCCGCGCACACAGAAGTCCTAAGTCAAAACAGCGCGAAGCGAGTTTGGAAAGTGGTGACGGAGGCGAGCACTACATCCTCAAGATAAATAACCGAATGGCGAGTGTCATTGTATAAGTCACACATTAAGCAGGTGCAAAAGCACACGGCAAACGGGAACTTTGAAGTGTCGCAAACCTGGCTTTTAGTGGGTTTGTGTATTCATGGGGTCCAAAGGTACACATGACAGCAAAACATTGACCTCGGCGCGTGACATTGACAGCAGATTATTATTTTTTCATATTCCTGCACAAACACGCCACTCGGGAAGCATTTACCTCCGCTCGAAGTCCTTGGCGTAAGGTTTAAGGTACGGGTCCATTCTGAGGAGAGTGTCGAACTCAGGAATGGTAACATTATCCTTCTGTTCCGCCATGGTGTCCATGCACAGATCGAAGCAATCGAATGTCGAGCTGCGCTCTTTCCCCGAATGGTTGTAAGTGTGGGAACAAAGAACGGGAGTTCACTCGGCAGGAGACTGTTAAGGGGGTAGCTGTGACTGGTAATAAACCAAGCCCGCCCACCTATCCCTATTTGTTTACCTGCAGGAGGAGCCACGTTCAATCGATCACGGCCGAGAGCAACTGCAATGCCTGCCAAACTGACAAGATGCTACCGCGTTAGCTGTAGGTGCCTTTTTAAATTGTAGAGTTTTCCAAAGAGTAAATATCATGTATTTCACACTGTTAATTATTGGTATAGTTCAATGTGGTATTTTAACATGGCTGCAGGCTGTGGAGTAGGGGACTTCCCAATTTTTGTTTGAATATTTCTTTTGTTGGAGAGCATACGATTTTCATTGTATGGGCAAACTTAATGAGTTGCGGGCCACATTCCTTTGAAAAAGTATTGATTTTATTTTTTTATTCTGACAAACACAGTCATAAATCACAAAACTCCGTAACATGCAAGGGAAAGGGGTCATGTAGGCCAGAGGGGATTTTAGTTACAGCGCTTTTGGGGGTGCTGACGACCCATAGTATCTGGGTGGTTGGTTTATTAATATTGTTATTTTTTCCATTTCACTTGCTATTTAAATCAACACATTTGGATAGTTTTTTTTTTTTTTTTAACATTTTACACATATTATTTTATTTGTAACATTTGGCAGGCCTGATACAGAAGCCTGGCAGGTGGCATGTGTCCCACAGGACAGTTGGCTCACCACTGGTTTACTTCTAACAGTCACATGACTGTTTAAGTAGCCGACATATTGGATTACAAGTGAAAATGGAATATGATGCAACAAGCATTTGGTTCGCCTACTTTTATGAGTTTAGATGGGGTTTTAAATACTTGGATATGAGGAAAAATGCATTTATTTATATTATTTTTCATTTTACTAGAACAACAACTTAAGTAGTTAAGATTTTAAGATTATGCTAGCCAGATACGATTATTTATGAATAAAACTAAGTAAATAAATAAATAAAGTATCTGACAACTATAACACATATGCAAATGTTTGTATTATTTTTAATATTATAGTCATGAAAGAAAATAATATATAGGTAATTGCGTTAAAAAAGTAAATAAAGTTGAGTAGTAACTACTTTCTGTTTTAATCCCTGGACAGATAACGTTGCAAACTTGACAAGTTCAGAACACGAGGTGTGCAGAATATAACACCTAGAAGGTCAGAATCACAAACACAACATCGATAAGAATGCCGTGACGATTTTAGGATTGACTTAAGCTTTATTGTGTAGAAAACAGAACGGTTTTCTCAAGGTCGTTTCTTTTTCCGCACCTTGCTGATGGTCTGATAGGCTTTACCTCACCTAAGTGGCGTAGCTCACTTAATGGACTTATGGCCGAGGAAAATGGAAGGTGTGTAACCTTGCAATCAAGCGAATGAAATGTCTGAAACAAGGAACGAAGTAAAAGTGTCGTCCTTGTCATTGGATAAAAGTTTTTCACCGCTGCAGGGCAATGCGAGTGTCGTTAGGAAGGAAGCATCTGTTTGGAACGCACACACAAACGCAACGTCTGCCCCTGAAGGTTACGTCAATAGATGTCACCTGTGTTGTGCTCTGCGAAATAACATCACCTTTGCAAGGGCGGAAAAGAGGGAACAAAATAGCACTCAAAGTCAGTTTTTGTTTCAAGCCCCAATGTGTACAGCATTCATTTAGATGAAACACTATTCAGGGTTCGTATGGGGCTTGAAATCCTTGAAATTGCTTAAATGCTAATGTTTGATTTTCAAGGTCAGGAAAATGCTAGAATTTTGGGTAAAGTGCTTGCCATTGAAATGCTTCTTGGCAGTTTGACTCTATAGACCACGCAGTAAATGAAGAAAAAATGTAAAAAATTGCGTGAAAGTGACGCCGAAACGCCAGCTCTTGTGAGTTTGTTACTATGTAATGTCAGGTGAAGCGTCACCGCGCCCTACTGGTCGCACCCAAGAGGACAGCTCTATTTAGGAAACTGGGTCTTTTGGCTCGGCTTACTGCGAAGAGCTGGCTCTTTTGGCTCCCGAACAGCTCCTCAGATTTTACATGATTAGCAGCAATAATTAAACATTATGCACCAATTATTATTTAGTAATTATAAATGGCATATGTTTTGCAGAAGATCCATGAAAAAAACATGAAATATAAATTTAAAAAGTCACATCTACAATTTGTTTTTTTGTAAAATCCAAAACAATCTTAATTTGTCACACACTGAACAGATTTAAAGTCGACAACACAAAAACCCTGAAAATGCAAAACAATTAAATAAAAATTTTAAATATTAATCGGGCACTTACCGCAAACAGCTGGGCACTGCATGTGATTGTCGCCAAGTCCCGCCATTCAGTCATCATTCACTTTTTATTCTAGTGTTGCGTTCTCTAGCGACTTATATTAGCCACTTGGTTGCAGGCTATGGCTCACTGCTAGCCACAACTGATATTATAAACTGCTCTTGCTTTGTCCTTTAGTGTCACCTTTCACAGCCAGTGTTAGGCGCATTACTAAAAAATAGTAATTAGTTATTGAATAAAGTAACTAGTAACTATAAGTAACTCAGTTACCCCCACATTACTGACACCAAAAACTACCACGTTACGCCAAAAATTATTTTCTAATTACAAATAACCTTATATACTCGCATAGAAGCCGACCCGCTAAAACTGCTTTGAAATACCCATTTAATAAAATAAATACAATAAATAATAAAACATGCACACCAACTAGTAGAATCAGTGACGCCTTCATAAATTGTCTGTGCGAATCCTGAGAGCTTTTAAACAATCACTTAGCCGAGAAACTCCATATCCAATATATCTCTATACTTCAAACCAATCAAAGTCTGAGTACTTTCCGAGACATTTTTTTTTCTTCAGGCATGGTATATTACAAAAAATAATTTTACAAATAAAAACACAAATTCAACACACGTTTACCGTAAATTCCCTGCTTAGGTTTGCCTCATTGATGTTTTTTTTTTTTTTTACCCTGTATAAGCCAACCAGCCTTCCCTATGCGCTGCCTACCATTCGCTACTTGTGATAAACAAGCAAATATGTGCATATAAGCTGACCTCCTGATTTGAGAATTTTATTTTATAGTTGTAAATTTGACTTGGATATGAGTATATACGGTTGGAAGAATATCTCCATGACGAAAAAGTCTATGTCTTCATACTCTTTACTTAAGATAACTGTGTCATGATTACCCAAGTGGAGTCACCTGGGGTAATCATGTGGCGCGCTGGAATGTGCTTCCTGATTGGTCAATGCTCCCCTTTTAAACGCGTTACGCGGAGAACTCCTCGTCGGAGGATTACCTCTGTACCCCGTAAGACTCTCCCGATTACATGTGCCTTCTTGTTTACCTGATTCTGCCTGCCTGCCTGCCTGCCTGCCTGCCTGCCTGCCTGCCTCCGATCCGACCTGCCTCTGATTCGACCTGCTTTCGTCCCACGCTACGATCTTCTCTTCAGTCCTGGTAAACTCGACCTGCCTTCGTCCCACGCTACGATTGATCACGTCTCCCGCTAACCCTTACGCTTCCCCAAATAAAAGACTTGTAACGAACGCTCTGGGGTCCCCTGCTCTGTTCTGGTAATCCACGTGACAGAATCCTCCGACCAGAATGGACCCCGCGTTCATACATTTGCCCCCTGACCACTATCAAAGCCTGAATCAGCAGCGCAATTCACCTTCAGAATGCGCAGTTCGGCAAGTCCTTTCCGACATGGCGAAATTGGCTGAGGCACCTCCGGCCGTATGACTGCGCAATGACTCCCATGCCTGCCTGTTCGACTCCCAAGCCTGCCTGTTCGACTCCCAAGCCTGCCTGTTCGACTCCCAAGCCTGCCTGTTCGACTCCCAAGCCTGCCTGTTCGACTCCCAAGCCCTCCTGTTCGACTCCCAAGCCTGCCTGTTCGACTCCCATGCCTGCCCTGAGTCTGCCTGTACTGATTTTGTCCCGTCTTTCCTCTCCTGTCTTGTCTGTTCCCTTTCCGCTCCCCGGAGTCCGACTCTTCTGAATCTGACCCCCCTGAGTCTGGACTCTTCTGAATCTGACCCCCCTGAGTCTGGACTCTTCTGAATCTGACCCCCCTGAGTCTGGACTCTTCTGAATCTGACCCCCCTGAGTCTGGACTCTTCTGAATCCGACCCCCCCTGAGTCTGGACTCTTCTGAATCCGACCCCCCCTGAGTCTGGACTCTTCTGAATCCGACCCCCCCTGAGTCTGGACTCTTCTGAATCCGACCCCCCCTGAGTCTGGACTCTTCTGAATCCGACCCCCCCTGTCTGATTCTTCCTGTCCTGAGTTGACTCTCCTGATTTTCCTGTGTTACTCTGTGATGTGTCGTGGGTTTACTTTTATTTTATTTTTATTTTTTTTCCTGGGGAACGTCTGGAGCCGTTCCTTGAGGGGGGGGTTCTGTCATGATTACCCAAGTGGAGTCACCTGGGGTAATCATGTGGCGCGCTGGAATGTGCTTCCTGATTGGTCAATGCTCCCCTTTTAAACGCGTTACGCGGAGAACTCCTCGTCGGAGGATTACCTCTGTACCCCGTAAGACTCTCCCGATTACATGTGCCTTCTTGTTTACCTGATTCTGCCTGCCTGCCTGCCTGCCTGCCTGCCTGCCTCCGATCCGACCTGCCTCTGATTCGACCTGCTTTCGTCCCACGCTACGATCTTCTCTTCAGTCCTGGTAAACTCGACCTGCCTTCGTCCCACGCTACGATTGATCACGTCTCCCGCTAACCCTTACGCTTCCCCAAATAAAAGACTTGTAACGAACGCTCTGGGGTCCCCTGCTCTGTTCTGGTAATCCCCGTGACAAACTGTATTCAGTTGTACTATGTATGTAAATATAAACACGCACACCCTTCAAATGAAGTTGCTAACGGACCATGGGTTGTATGTGACAGTGATTGATGCAGGTGTGGTTCGCATTTGGAGGACATTGTAATACATCATTTGCATTTAATGAGTAGTGAATAACACAGTAACGCACCATGTAGTAGACATTAGAGTTACAAAGTTTTATTTATAATGCAGTACTTGTTTCCAAGAAAAGTAACTGCATTGGTCTTGACACTGTCCACAGCTGCACATGCAGGCGAAAATCTCCAGGTCTGGTAATTCCGGTACCTTCCAGTTTTTTCCCATCTTGAGCCCCTCACAACAGCCACTTGGCTGCAGCCTCTGGCTCACTGCTAGCCATATTGAATTTTTAGCTGCTCTATGTAAATAAAGCTTTCGTTACGTACTAAACTTATTATATTGTTTTCTAGTTCTGCCATACTTAACATATTGTGCAGAAGTCTGGGGCAATAATTACAAAAGTTCACTACAGCCTTTTTTTATCCTCCAAAAACGTGCAATTGGAACCATACACAAGACAGGGTAGGATATCGAGATCATACTAATGTTTTATTCCTGCAGTCCAAATTATTAAAATTGGATGATTTAGTAAATTTTTTCACTTCACAACTGCTATTTAAGGTCAACAAAAACATAATGCCAGAAACATCCAAAAATTACTCAATCGGAAAGAGGGAAATTATAATTTAAGGGGTTGTAGTAAATTCATAATCCCAAATGTGAGAACAACCAGAAAAAGTATGTGTGTGTCTGTGTGTGGAGTCAAACTTTGGAACAATTTACAATACGAGATCAAACAATGTCCAACTATTCACTTGTTCAAATTTGAATACAAAAAAGCATTACTGACGGAATACAGAGATGAAAAAAATGGGGTATGAGTGATACGAGAGCAGCACGGCGACGCAGTGGTTAGCGCTTGTGCGGCACAGTTCATGTCATGGGAACCTCCTGCGTGGGTTCAAATCCAGCTCCAGACTTCCTGTGCAGAGTTTGTATGTTCTCCCCGTGCTTGCGTGGGTTTCCTCCGGGCACTCCGGTTTCCTCCCACATTCCAAAAACATGCATTTCAGGTGAATTGGTCGGTCCAAATTGTCCCTAGGTGTGAATGGGCGAGTGAGTTGTCTGTCCCCGTGTGCCCTGCGATTGGCTGGCAACCAGTTCAGGGTGTCCCCTGCCCACTGCCCGGAGATGGCTGGGATGGGTTCCAGCCCCCCCGCGACCCTAGTGAGGATAAGCGGTACGGCTAAGGAGAGAGATGAGAGCGAGTGATACGAGAGATTTGGAATAGTGCGTTTACAACTATGGTTAACTTTGTTGTTATTGTTGCTCTTGTTACATCATAACACAGAGGTTCCGGTTTCCAACATGGCGGCGCGTGTTTTCGTTGCGGCTGATTGTTATCCGGCTATCCTACTATTTACCACTGTCCTCCTGCTTTCCTTTTTGGATACATGCGTGGCCAATAAGACCTACAGTCGGGAGGAGCTCATCCGATTAGGTGGGTGTCTAAATTTCGACTTTTCGGGCACTTTCTATACCACCCACGACATCCCAAATGAGCTCCAAAGGGACTCGGGTTCGCCCTGCTTTCCCGCTCCACCGAAGAAAAAGAAGAAAAATCGGAGACGAAGACGGCGAAAAGATAGAAAACAGAAGCGAGGATGTCGTGCAGGGAAGCGTGTGAAGTTGATGGAGCAACGACATGAAGATCTGTCTAATCCAACCATCATTTCTTCGTCGATTCTGCGAGTCAACCGACACCCGAAGCCCAACGCACACAACCGGCATCTCGTGATGATCTCCACAAAGGCTACAGCTAAGTCAAATGATTCAAAGCTAAAATTTGGTCTTTTGAATGTTAGATCACTCGCTCCTAAAGCTTTACTTGTAGATAATATTATTCGCGATTATAAACTTAACTGTATTGGTCTCTGTGAAACGTGGTTACGCCCGGATGAGTATTTAGCTCTAAATTATGCTTCTCCCCCAGATTAGGAGAGCAGCCATTTAGCACGCACGTTGAAAAAGGGTGGCGGTGTCGCGCTCATTTCTGAAAAAACGCTCAAATTTACTCCTCGTACCTCTAATAATCACAAGTCGTTCGAGGCTCTTGTTATGAGGTCCTCTCCATTGTCAATCTATGTGATAACTATCTATCGCGCACCAGGACCATACACAACTTTCTTAGACGAATTTGCTGAACTTTTGTCTGAACTAGTAACCTACGCAGACAAAATTATAATTATGGGGGACTTTAACATTCATATGAACTCCCCACTCAGTTCACTCACTGTTGCGTTTCAGTCTATAATTGATGCTTTTGGTTTTAATCAACTGGTTGATTTGCCAACCCATAAAGATGGAAACACGCTCGACTTGGTTCTGACTCGAGGAGTTTCAACCTCAAACATGGCGGTGCTATCGTGTACTACAGTTATCTCGGATCATTATTTAGTTACATTTGAGGTGCTAGCTAAATGTAGTACCAAAAAAACTGAAGGATTCACCGGACGCAATATAAGCACGGGCACAGTTTCTGAGCTCTCCGATATTCTTCCAGGAGCAGTTGCGTCCTTTCCTTCCTACATAGGCTCCATCGAACCACTCCTAAATGAATTTAACGCTACCCTGGCCAATGCCCTGGATTCAGTAGCGCCCATCCGGCATAAATCACGACCTAAAAGACGCACACCTTGGTTTAATGATGAAACTAGATCCCTTAAACGAGAATGCAGGAAATCTGAAAGAAAATGGCGCGCTACCAAGCTTGAAGTTTTCCATCAAATCTGGTGTGATAGTTTGTTGAAGTATAAAGCGGCCCTGGCCTCTGCAAAATCAGCCTACCTTTCGAAAGTGATTGCGTCACAAAAGAACAATCCCAAGGTCCTTTTCGACACTGTAGCATCGCTAACAAGGCAACAGACTATCCCAGATAGCTCCACCCATTCTGCCCACGACATAATGGTCTTCTTTACTAAGAAGATCCAAAGCATACAGGAAGAAATTGCTAAAGACAGTATTAATTCAACACATACTAAAGCACTCAAATCTCTAGATGCACGACATGGTGGCTGTCTAGGTATTTTGTCCCGTTTTAGCTGTTTAACTGTCACTCGAAAATCTTAAACAGATGGTGAATACGGCCAAACCGACAAATTGCCAGTTCGACCCACTTCCAGGTTCACTTATCAAAGGTCTCTTTGGCGTTCTTGCACCTTCAGTTCTAAATATTTTAAACATATCACTCGCCTCAGGTGTAGTTCCAGCTGCTTTTAAGTCCGCTGTCATTAAATCCACACTGAAACGACCCAACCTAGATCCAGAAAACTTATGTAATTATAGACCTGTGTCAAACCTACCGTTTCTTTCTAAAATACTTGAAAAAGTAGTGGCACAGCAGCTGAATGATTTCATGTCCGAGAACAATCTCTTTGAATCAATGCAATCAGGATTCAGGGCTAACCACTCTACTGAGACAGCTCTGATTAAGGTAACCAATGATCTCCTACGGGCAATGGACTCGGGCGCATCATCACTTTTGCTGCTGCTGGACCTTAGTGCTGCATTTGACACAGTGGACCATATTATCTTGCTAGAACGGTTGGAAAAATGGATTGGTCTCTCAGGAAGCGTCCTATTATGGTTCAGATCCTACCTCTCAGATAGGACACACTGCGTTAAATATGGCGAATTGACATCTGAGCCATTTAGTGTTACTTGTGGTGTTCCGCAGGGTTCAGTGCTTGGCCCCCTTCTCTTCAGCATTTATATGCTTCCACTAGGTGATATTATTCGTAAGTATAATATCAGTTTCCATTGCTACGCAGATGACACTCAACTCTATCTCCCGATGGAGGAATCTGCCACACTAAACTGTGGAACTTTGGAGGCCTGCCTCACTGAGATAAAAGAGTGGATGTCACTCAATTTCCTGCGTCTTAACCCTGAAAAGACTGAAATGTTAGTTATTGGTCCTTCTAAGTCCCGTGACTTATTCTCTAAAACCGCAGTGAACTTGGACAATTGCCACATCACACAGAGTGACTCACTTAAAAATTTAGGTGTCATTTTCGACCCTGATCTGTCCTTTCAAACACATGTGAAGAAAATTACTAGAACCGCTTTCTTCCATCTCCGTAACATTGCTAAAATTCGTCCTATACTTTCTCAGTCGGATGCGGAAATCATAATTCATGCGTTTGTTACCTCCCGTCTCGACTACTGTAATGCACTACTTTCCGGTCTTCCGATGACCAGACTCAAGAGTCTTCAGCTGGTACAAAATGCTGCAGCGAGGCTTTTAACAAGGACAAAAAAGTACGATCACATCACCCCAATTTTGGCTAACCTGCAATGGCTCCCTGTTAGCCTAAGATGCGATTTTAAGGTTCTCCTACTACTATACAAAATCATACATGGACTTTCCCCCTCATATCTTTCAGATCTGATCTCCCCCTATGTCCCGGCCCGAAGCCTTCGTTCCGAGAGCGCCGGTCTCCTAGTGATCCCAAAAGCCAAGAAGTGTTCCGCTGGTTCGAGAGCGTTCTCCATCCGGGCACCGGTGTTGTGGAATGCTCTTCCCCCTGAGATCCGATCTGCAACCTCGGTGGAAATGTTTAAATCTAGGCTTAAAACTCACTTCTACTCTATAGCATACGAGTAACCTAATCTTATATGTAATAACTTGTGAAGCCCTTAGAGACTAATTGTGATTAAGGGCTATACAAATAAAAATGACTTGACTTGACTTGACTTATTATTAATATTATTGCTATTGTTGTTATTATCATTGGTGCCGCAGTGATGTTTGGTGACTATTGGCATTATGACGTTGAGGGATGGGTACTACGAAGATTAGTGTATAAAATATGTGACTATTGTTATTATTATATTTATTGATATCTGACTTATTTAATATGTATATCCATGGGACTATGTTATATTAGACACAAGAGGAGAAGAGGATCTGTAAAATGCATTTAATAGGGAAGATGAATGGGTAGGGAAAATAATCATCTGCTTCTTAGTACCCCTTTTCGAACCCGTTATGTAACATTATTTTGTTGTTGAGTCATTGTTTTTGTCCTGTTTTTATTTTAATGTTCGAAATAAAGTTTTCATTCATTCATTCAACTTAGCTACTTACACTAGCTCTGACCAACTCCAGCTATTTGATCAGATTAGCTGCTCTGGTTGTATCCATCTTGCTCCCTCTATTTTTGTCACTAGAGGATTAACACCAGATCGAATATCCTTTAACTGACTGGAACTCATCTACATATTACTTATATACAGACGCTCCCCAACTTTCCATTTGACTTATGAAAAAACGGTAGATACGATCATTTTTTTGGGGATATCGAAAAATATCTGGACATTGCTGTAAGTTACATTTTGTATTGTGTGCACCTATTTCCGAATAGAAGACAGTACTGTAGTGCTTCTTTCCGCTGCTACCGGCATGTGGCGCTGTGAGAGGTCTCCCAGCATCCACCCACAAGAAAAAAAATCCACTTCCTCTTCCTAGTTCGTGTTTAAACATTCTATACTGTCTATGCTATGTCTATACTTACTTTGACATTTTTATTGTTTAATATCTTGTGCATCCATTCAAAATGGTTGGTGTAAAGTGTAAAGAAGAGGCGAAATGAAAGTGGAATAGGAAAGATTGATGCGGTTGGAAAAATGGTTGGATTGCTTTTTGTTTGTCCACTCTCTACCACGGAGGAGGACTTCTTGAAGCACATCTTCCAAAAGTAAGTTAAACATAACTTTATTTATCTTTATAGAGCATATTATTTTATAAAATGTTTTTTTTTAGTAAATAAAACAATACAGGTTACTTAAACAAGCCATAAACATACTTATACAAACCTTAAACATAAAAAATATAGCACTGAACCATCTTATGGACAAATTCAATTTAGGAACGATGGTCTGGAACCAACCTCCTTCGTAAGTCGTGGAGCGTCTGTATGTGCATATACAGTGGGACCTTGCTACTTTGCGGTTCCACGTTCGCGGGTTCAGAGCTTCGCAGGTCTAAAAAATAATAATAATAAAATAAAATAATTAAAAAAATATATATATCTATACTATATATATATATATATATATATATATATATATATATATTTTTTTTTTTTAAAGCATTTTTGAAGGGGCGTCGCTACTTCGTGGTTCCACGTTTGCGGGTTCAGAGCTTCGCAGGTCTAAAAAAAAATAATAATAAAATAATTTAGAAAAAAAACTTTTTTTTTTAAAAGCATTTTTGAAGGGCATCGCTACTTCGCGGATTTTAACTTTTCGTGGGTGGTTTTGGTCCCCATTAACTGCGATAACCGAGGGATTACTGTGTGTATACATATATATATATATATATATGTATATGTATATATATATGTATATGTATATATATGTATATGTATATGTATACAGGGTTGGGTAGGGTTACTTTAACTTGATTACTTTCAATTACTTTTGGATTACTCCGATACCAAATATGATAAAAAAGACAAAAGAAAAATATGAATACAATTATGACTCACAACACGTGGTAAGCTTTCTCTCCTGGCTTTGATCTCCGGCAAAACTAACATAAAATGCGACAGAAACAAAATGAAAATAAATCCAAACAGCTTGCCAACATCATTTTTGCCGTTCCATGTATTCCGTTACTCCCCAAGCCTGCACAAAAGTTAGTAATTTTATTTATATTTACATTAGTATTTAACCTCGTCGTACATTTTTGCGTTTATATCTTTCAGGACGAATTTCTATTTACCCTACTCTTTCACATTTGTCTCAGGTACGGTTAAAACCAGTGCAACAATGCGATAAAATGTGAAGCATTTTTGTATGTCATCTTAATCAGTAGTGGCCTTGTGGTTAGGATTCGTTGCTCTTACCACCGCAACCCGGGTTTAATTCCAATGTTTGGTAATTGTGCTCAGCAATATTTTTCGACTAATCAATCATTGCACAAATAGGGTAAGATAGTACAGTAAAACCTCGTGTATATCACATACCCAGACTTGAGTATGTTATACACGGATGAATACAGTAATTGCAATTTATTTCGTAGTAACTTTGAAATGAGAAATAGTGCATATTAACATAAGTGCATTGAACAGTCCTGTGTGTGTATATATACTGCACTTCTTCTGGGTGACTCTCAGGCATAACGAGTCGCATACGGAATCTTTTTTTATCCCCGTCCAACTATCCCACCGGTTTAACGTCCCCGAAATCACTCGTTGTCTCCTCGCTCGGGCTTCGGTCTCCCATTTTCCCCCCTGAGACTCCTCCATCCTTGAAATTGAAGACTGCAAGCGAACTCATCATCTCTCATTAGCATCATCCGCCGTCTCGCACGGCGTTAACCTTTTCACTTAGCGGCGTCGGCGCTCTCTTTCACGTGAATTATGACTGCTAATATTTCAGCACACTGATCCCTGACATCCAATTTGATCCCGGCGAGGAGGAAGCCGCCTGTATTGTGTCTGCGTCCGACCGGGTGGGCCTAATTCGATTAACATATATTTCCATTCCCAGTTTTCACGAAAGAGAAGAAGCTTGACTTTTAGAAGGAGTCAAACATCACTCGGGTGACTTTATGCGCGAGCCGTTTAGTAAATAAGCCTGTTATTTGCACTCGATCGACTCCTATTTGGGCAATATCGGCATGTTGTTTTTTCGAGTTGTGTTTTTTGTATTGTTTCCTTGCAGGGTCAAGAGGAGAAAACAAACTTTTCAGGAGGAATTACGGCAACTTTTCTATTCATTATGCGGATTGATCTTTTGTTTGTGATTACGAATACCTTTTAAAATTAGGTAGTATGTTAGTTTGTGTAAAACGCGCATTCCTTTCACCTAACAAAGAACTGTAAGTTTAAGTGAACCTTACTCATGAGCAATGCCGGAGTGACTAACCGGGAAAAACTTGAGATTTACAGATAAGCTGGCTCATGTAAAGGTCTATACTGTGCTCGCTAAGTGAGAAAAATCATTTGAACCTGTTTCTTTCACTTGCACCATGTAATTTTACTTGTGCTATTTTTTTTAGTCAGCTATTTGGCCACATTCAGCGCAGCAGATGAGGTGAATTTTACCATCCAGGAAAATTCTCCCCTCCCAAATTTGAAGTTGGTTTTGCCTAACACCATTCTTCCTTTCTGTTGTGGTAAAATAAACACAGAACAGCGAACAACGAGTCAGGTATAATGGAGGGCAGAAAAGTGCTTGTTGGACCCTTAAAAGCCAGGAAAGAAATAAAAAACGTATTAAAAGAAGGACTGTTGTCATTCATTTCACTCATCTGCGATCAGTGTGTCTCTGGTTTCGTTTTGTGCTACATGGTTGGAGAATTTAGCAGTTGGGTAGCTCCTCTCACTCAAATAAGCTCGTAGTGATGGGAATTCCGTCTCTTCACCGATAAGTGGCTCTTTTGGCTTGGCTCATTAAAAAGAGCCGGCTTTTTTGGCTCTGAAAAAAGCCTCTTCAGATTGTTTTTGTTGCTTTTATCCCTTTATTGAACATCATTATGTATCATTTTCCGCACATTTATTTTTGGGGTACAAATAGAGCTAAAAAAGACAACAACAAAGAAACAAAATATGGACGCAAAAAGGGAAAAATGAACAAAAAAATGAAGAAAAAATAAGTAAAAGGCTAGAAGAATCAAAACAATACATAGGAAATGAGAAAAAGGAAGGACAAAAGCAGGGTAAAAAAGAGGGAAACTGTGTGAAAACAGAGAAGAAGAAAAGTTTGGGGAAAAAATAACAACACAAACAAAACAAATGATGAAGAATAAAAAAAAAAGCAGGTCCTCTCACAAAATAAGCTTCTTACAGATACCTACGATGCATATACATTCCTGTTGAGCCTTTCCTGTACTCTGGTGACCGGAGACTCTCTGCTCTAACATATGTGAAAACTGGACTGAGAATCTTACTGTTTCCTGAACTTTTGGAGTCCTTCATGCTGATGTACACCGAAAAGGAAATGATCATGTCTATAGACCAGGGGTCTTAAACTCAATTTAATTGGGAGCCGACAGACCTGGGGTCTGAGTAAGGTTGGGCCAAATCGTTTTTTCCACAAAAAAATTGATAAAAAACATTACACTGTATGTGTGGCCCCTTCAAAACGTTTCTTCATTCTGCCCATGCTGAAGTTTTTGAGTTTGTCCTTGCCCTGATGGAAGGGCGTCACAAATAAACATGACTTGACTTAAATACTTTATTTTTAAATTCCCTACACAAAATAAGGATCAACAAATAAAAATATTTTGAATCAATATTAAAATAAATCAGTCAATCAGTAAACACATTAACTCATAACCTGCTAGAGCTGGACTTAAGGGTACAGTGTGCATTATTCAATACCTTTAAGTGGTAAAAAAAATCCTGTCAAAGAGAATATTGAACAATAATTAGCAAAAATGCATGGAGTATCATATAAATGTGCATTTTTTTAAATAGTAATAGGTCAAGACATTTTTATTTTACACTAATGAGTCACACCTAGAGGGAGATAACATATTGTCTTTTATTAAATGAAAAAAAAAAACCTGAAGAAAGTCCTGTTAAAAAATAGAAGGAAAATGGTCCTTTTATATTCACTTAGTCTTTGTAGAATGTATTCTTACTTGTGATTCTCAGCAATTGTTTCTTGTTGCACTACACAATAAGTGACATCTAGTGGACAAAAAATACATTTTAAATGACTTACTGTGCATAGGCAGGGGCGATTTTAGGTTGAGAACTTTGTCCCACTGGTTTAAAACGTTTTTTGTTTTTTTTTGCATTTCACCTGAAGTGATACAACATCCATCCATCCATCCATCTATCCATCATCTCAGTAGGGTCGCGCGGGTGCTGGGGCTCATCCCAGCCTTCTTCAGGCAGTCTGCAGGGGACACCCTGAACTGCTTTACAGCCAGTCGCAGGGCACACAAAGACACACAACCACTCGCTTATTAACTCCTAGGGACAATTTGGACTGGCCAATTAACCTTACATGCATGTTTTTGGAATGTTCAAGAAAAATTGAGTGCCCATAGGAAACCTACGGAAGCACAGGGAGAACATGCAAACTCCGCACAGGAAGGCTGGTAGCTGGATTTCACCTCAGAACTGTGCCACGGATGTGCTAAGCACTCGGCTACAATCTGCCTAGTAATACAACATCTCATCTCATTAGCCGTACCGCTTATCCTCATTAGGGTCGCGGGAGGGCTGGAGCCCATCCCAGCCATCTCCAGGCAGTGGGCAGGGGACACCCTGAACTGGTTGCCAGCCAATCACAGGGCACACGGGGACAGACAACTCATTCGCTCATTCACACTTAGGGACAATTTGGACCGGACAATTCACCTGACATGCATGTTTTTGGAATGTGGGAGGAAACCGGAGTGCCCGGAGGAAACCCACGCAAGCACGGGGAGAACATACAAACTCCGCACAGGAAGTCTGGAGCTGGATTTGAACCCACGAGAGGTTCCCATGACATGAACTGTGCCGCACAAGCGCTAACCACTGCGCCGCCGTGCTGCCCCAGTAATACAACATGTAAAATTCAATTATGATAACATTTTAATTAAAACATTTTGAGAACAGCTTTTTATTCTCAACGGCCGTTTTTATCAATTGAATGTTCATTTTAAGGCCGTTTTTATTAACCAAATGTTCCTCTTTTTAAATTGAATTATGGCACTTTATTGAAGACCCTCCACAGACTCTGCCACTATGCCACAAATGACACTAGCTAAGTGAAAGAGGAACAAGAGTGGTGGTAGGAATCAAATTGACTGAACCATTTCTAGACGGTGCAGTACTGTATTTTGATCAATCACTCCAAAAGAATTCGCTGACCACAATCCCAAAACATTGGATGCAACAAGAATCGAGCCCTGGTCGCAGCGGTGAAAGGACCAATCATAAACACTTGACCACCAGTTTTAGGGATGGCATATAAAAAATCAGATTGTATCTCATCACACTTTTTTTATTCACAGTACCAGAGACAACTGTTACAGAATGGAGAAAACAGAAAACTCCTGAAAGATATAAATAAAACCAAAAAAAGCTTGACAAGGGGAAAACTCTTTGGTATATTTGTCTTCTGGCACACCTTCATCCACCATTACGTTCGTAATTTTGACAGGTGTGTCCAATTACTCCACATTTGTCCCTAATTTGCCTCACCCTTCATAAGGGCATTCTGGATAGTGCCTAGTGTCGGTTGTTTTTTATTTTTTTATCATCCACTTTATACCCTCAATACAATCACCTTTTTCAGTTCCTTCCTGGTTTCTGAGGTTTGGTTTTTGTTTTCTGTTTCAGACAGTTTTATTGTTTTTGTTTTGACCATTTGCTAATGACTTTATTAATGCCATGCTTCCTGCATTTGGGTCCATGAAAAAACCACAGCAATCCGATGATATATATGACTTTGAAGGACATTAAATAAATACATTGTGAATTTTATGTTGGTATTGTGTTCATAATTTACATTATCAATTAATTATTATTGTAAAGTTAGCTATTTTTAAGTGTGTATTTCTCAGACTCCCATGCTATGAAATTAGCTTGTTTATATTCCTATAAAGCAAGGGTGTCAAACTCATTTTAACTCGGGGCCACACAATAGAACAAACATTATGTCGGGGGCCGGACTAGTAGATTAAAGAGAAAGAAAGATAAAGAAAGAAGGGAAAAGGAGAGAGGGCGGGACAAAGAAATAAAAAGAGAGAGGGAAAAACAAAAGAGATAAACAGTCGTGAGAGAGGGGGAAAAGAAAGGGAGAGGAAGAAAGAAATCCAAAGAGAAATAGAAAGACAGAAGGAGAGAAAAGAGAAAAGCGCAAAGGGTAGGAAGAGAGCGAGAGAAAAGGGAGAAAAGGAAGTTAAAGCAAAATAAGTTAAAAAGACACACAGAGAGAAAGAGACAAAGAGCAACAAAGGAAGAGAAAAAGAGAGACACAAAGAGTGAAATAGACAGAGAGTGGGAGAAAAGGGGTAGAAAAGAGAGTGAGAGCGAGAGAGAGTGAGAGAGAGAGAAAGAAATACTAGTACAGGGTCTTTGTTCGAGACACCTGGCTTTGGCAACATCAAGTTCACATAATTCAACCTGCAGCTTGTTTTTCTCTTGCGCTTCTCTGAGTGTTGTCTCGCGGGCCGGATTCAATCCCTTAGCGGGCCTGATTTGGCCCGCGGGCCGCCTGTTTGACACCTGTGCTATAAAGTAATCATCACACACACACATAGTCAGGTTTCAAAGATCAGTCTATTTCTACGTTTTCAGTCTAATTTCATTGTAATGTAATATGACACTCATGTGTGACTCCATTTCCTGTTTATGGGCGACTTCTCAATAAACCTCGCCTACTGACCGGATGTAGGCAGTTCGGCCCGGGCAGCCTGGCAAGATGGCGACTGGGCCATGCTCCCTTCATCCACGAAGGAGATCAAAACTCAATAAGTGCTTTTATCTGAATAATTCCGCCAGCAACGAGTTTATATCTTTATAAACTCTGACAATTATGGCCGTATGTATTCAACAAACTTTGTCTATTACAATGGTTGATTTGAACTGAGGAAAATGAAACTAAACTTTATAACGATTTCTAATCGAAGAACGACCGGTTCACGTTATACATGAGATCGCATTCTAAACGGATAGATACCGTTTGTAAGTTTTTTGCACTTGGTCGATCTCGATTCGAGGGATATCGGCTGCTTCCTTCCTTGCCTTTTGTTTTTTATATTGTTTTTTTGCAGGGTCCCTGGAAGAAAACAAACTTTTCAAAAGGTTTTGCTTGACTTCTTCTATTTATTGTTTGGATTGTTCTTTTGTTCGTGGTTACTAATAACTTTCAAAGTGAGGTAAATACATTCTCCCAAACATTAAGGGCACAATAGATTTATTTCTTCATTTTCCAAATGCTAATACCAGGTGACTTTGGGCAGGATGTTTTGGAAAAAAAAAAAAGGTAAAAAATAACACATGAATTAGGGATGGAAAACAAATGTTTTTTCCCTGTCAATGATGATAACATACTCGCCAACACTGCCTATTTTATGTCTTACAGTAGTGCTTTTTTTCCCTTTTAAAACGCTTACCGAGTATTTAAACAACCAACAATCTTGAGACTAGAGTTTTAGTCTACTTTCGCCTTATTTTCAAGTCTTTTGGCGTAAATTAACCACTCCAACGAACGCATTAGATGTTTGTTAGGGTAAACCTTTGCCACGGCTGGTTTTAATCAAGCATATCTTTATATTTTTATATTCTGGAGACTGATTGTGTTTCGCAATTAAAAATCGAGTATGCAATAAAATGTACCGCTTTTCAATGTGAAAAGCTTGGCACGTATACCACCCCAGGGCAAAACGAGGGATTACTGTATGTTGTTTCCTTGCAGGGTCCCTGAAGGAAAAACAAACTTCAAAAGGCACCATATTTTTTCTGTTTATTTGGTGGATTCTTCTCTTTTTCCTGATTACAAGTAACTTTCAAAGTGAGGTTAAAAAAATTATCTTGAAATTTTAAGAGCACAACGGAGTCCTTAATCCAGCTGACTTTGGGCAGTATGTACATAAATCAATCAATCAATTTAAATATATATATATATATATATATATATATATATATATATATATATATATATATATATATATATATATATATATATATATATATATATATATATATATATATATATATATATATATATATATATATATATATATATATATATATATAGTGTCTGGGATTTATGGTACCTCCCGAGCCCAGTGACCTCAAAATAGTAGGAAAAACATTGTGTTGTCAATTTAGGCAACATGGGTATTACCCTGATACAGTACATTTCTCATAGACATTGTGCCTCGAGATTTAAATGAAAATAAGGCCTTGGCTCAAAAAGGTTGAGATATAGTGCAGTATAATAATCAATTGAGGAAAATGTATTCATAGAATTCAATTTAAGTAGTGCTGTTTAGATTAGGTTAAGGATAAAACGTATCTCTATCACAAAAACAGGTGAAAAAAACACGCATGTAGGACATTAACTGCGCACAAATAAAAAAACATGATTTTTTTTATTTATTTATTTAATCGTCGCCTGCAGATTCAACTGGAAAGAACGGCTCCAAGGTTTCCCGCTGGCATTGCAGTCAAACGTTTTGAAAATTTGGAGGTGTTGATGGCTCTCTGCATGTAATTGCTGCAAACAACAGCAAACGTGTGGCAAGGGAAGAAATTATGCACAACAGATTGATGAATATGATTTATTATCTTTACACCTGTGGAAAATTGTTTAAATATTTTCTTGAAAAGCTTTGAAATTTTAATTATTTGTTTGTCAATTCAAAGCTAAATTACAATATGTGAGAGTTTTCTGGAGGGGGAAAAAACACTTATAAAGTGTCACAAAATAATGTTTCCAAAATAAATCAATACATAAAAACAACCTTTTGTTATAAAAATGTTAAGCTAAATAACATAGAATTTTGTAATAAGGCTATTCTCTTCAAATCTAAACATTATTTTTTCTTAATAATGATTCAATATTTGTTTAATTATACATTTTAAATAATACTGTGTTTTCTGATAGCTATAGTGTTTTTTCCATAATTATTTTAAAACTTCTGCTGTAGACTCCTGTTGTCGGTTTATTTTAACATAATTTTATTTACAGACACTCCCCTACTTACGACCATATTCGGACATTGCTGTAAGTTGGATTTTGTATTGTGTGCACGTTTTTCTGAGTACAGGATAGTACTGTAGCGCTTCTTTTCGCCGCTGCCGGGGTGTGGCGCTGTGAGAGGTCACCCAGCATCCACCCCAAAGAAGAAATCCGCTCCCTCTTCCTAGTTTGTGTGTAAACATTCTATACTGTATCTCCAGCACTCTAAGAGCTTTGACATTTGTATTGTTATCTCGTGCATCCATTCAATATTGTTGGTGTAAAGTGTAAAGAAGCATTCCATTTCATTTGAAATGAAAGTGGAATATGGAAGCTTAATGCTGTTGAGAAAATGGAATCCATCTCGCACGTAAGTCTTTTAATGCTCTGTGAATTGGGCTTGTCCTCAACCCTCCAGATCAATTGCTGTTCCTGGAACTTGGTCATGTCTGTCCTTTAGCTCCGCTTCCTGTCGTTAGGTTGACAGCAGGGCACTGTGACAATAAAAGCTCTTCAAAAATAAAAACATGGAAATTAAATTAAAATTTTACATCTATTTATCATTTTTTAATCATAATTAAATATTCTTTATTTTACATATAACAACATTCTACTTTGCATAATATTGTATTTTAATTTAATTCCAGGGTTTTATCTACTTTTCATAAGAATGTCTTGTAATTTTGTTTCCTTGTTTATTTTTTGATGTTTTTCTATTTTTTTAAATACTCTGTGGGTTTGTCTTGTGCTTGATCTTTACGATTTATTGCTTTTCCTGGACAGTCGTAATCTGTAGCTCTGCCTACTGTTCTTTGATTGATTTTGGAATACAAGTTGTCTGAGTAAAAAACGTTTTTATTCTAATTAGAATTGTCAAAATTGAATAAACAGACAATAGTAAATTGTATAGTAAAAAAATAACAGAACATTTGTTTAAAACTCAATATTATACATTTTTGTTCCTAAATATAAAGATGATTAAATATCAAAGAAATAAAAACAGTTGAAATTAAATTTAGCCCTGAAACTGGCTGGCAACCAGTTCAGGTTGTCCCATGCCCACAGCCTGAAGATGGCTTGGATGGGCTCCAGCACCCCTGCGACCCTACTGAGGATAAACGGTGCAGATAATGGATGGATTAAGGCATTATAAAATTGTTTTCTTGAATAAAAATATGATGACCGTTTTAACAAAGTAATTCAAAACTACTAAGTGTATACTTCAGAATGATACAAGAATAGGCACATTACATAATTGCCTGTTATTTAGCATAATCGCTCTTTTCATTTTGGCACTCTTGGGCTTCCAGAGAAGAAAACAACATCACTCCAATACAACTTTACCAATACAAATTAATAGTCATGGGAACAATACAAAGTGGAAAATACATTTCAAGGTTTGTACAATTGCTTTCTTTTGTGCTTCACCTCGTTAGTCTCACAAAGAATAGCGCGTTCTAAAATTAGCCGCACCACATGAGACCCAGCAGGTAGCCAGCGCCCCGTGCTAATAGATCCTGGAGGTGAAGTAGCCATTAGCTCCAAAGGCGTATTCACCTCTAAACATATGTTTTTTTCTACTTCAAATGGAAAAGAGAAGGCAAACGCTAATGGAACACCTGTGCGCGTTTGCTGTCCCTTGCAAAACAATAAGAACAATAGAAAATGCTCAAGCGTAGCCCGGAATAAAGCGTTTCAATACTTAAAGCCCTATTGTAGCTTTTAAATAATGAGCAAATGCACATGTACTATCCCACATTTAGCCGCCATATTACACCATGGAAGCCTCAATGACCATTTTGTGAAGCTAGCTTTAGCACTTAACGCGCTCTATCTGTTTGTTGTCCATCAACCCCCATTATGATATATATTTTTTTAATTTATGAGTCTGCTAGTTTTGAAAATGTCCAATCCTGTATCAACAGGTGTGGCTACAGACAGGGCATGTGGCTGGGCTATCGAAGGACATGCCCCAGCCACCTAAATTGGTGTTGTGTAATGATGGACTCAACGCTGCAGCTGTCTGCCCTCTCCAACATCTCTGTGTATGGCACATGGTCCCTCCATGTGATGCCAAGGATCTTCTGGAGACGTCTTACATGGAAGGCTCCATGCTTCTCAAGTGGCGCTTGTAAATTGTCAATGCCTCACACTCATAGGGGTTGTACAAAAAAACAGGACTTGACCAATGTAGTAATACATACTGCTCTGTGGACCAGAATTTTTTGTGAAGCCTGAGGTTGCTGTTTTGGAAAACACTTCTCTTTAGCCGACCAAAATATGCTGATGCTTGCTAGAGGAGGTTCTGGATCTCTTTATTCACTGAGCAGGTGTCAGACATTATGCCCCAGATATTTAAAGGTGTGCACCATGAGCAGCTGTTGCCATGCTGCTTTGAGGGTTATTGAGTTTGGTGGGAGGCCAGCACTGGACTGACAGAATACTGTTTTATTTGAGTTGATCATCATTCCCATTCTGGTGCATGCAGTTATGGCTACTAAGGAGGATTTTGCAGGGCCTTTGATGTATGGGCAACCAGGGCACAATGCCAGGAGTGTGAGGCTCCAGTTGAAATAGCTCGAGGTTTCAAGAGACGTGCAAAATGCCCTACCAAAATAACGTGGGGATCCTACTTACACTACACAGTTGAACCCTGCATGTGATGGTCGCTGAGTCCCAGGATATAGGCGTTTTGATTTTTTCCCCCCTCTATTTCCTTAACTCGCCACTCATGTAACCAAAGCTCTCTTCTTCTTTCATTGTCACTCCTCCACCTTCGCTTAGCCCCGTAATTCAGACATGTTTTAATTTTTTTCACTGTTTCCTTCTCTAGCCTCTCGTGTTAGCCGCTCTGCTGGAGGACCATGGCTGGCTGCTAGCTGTTATTATTAGCTGCCCAGGTTCAATCAAGTTTTATTCGTCCTTGAGTGTCACTTGACGTCGACGGCTGGTCATTTGAACAACTATTGCTGGGGTTAATACAGTAATTCATGCATCTTTGACTTTTTCCACTGTTTCATTCTCTTGCCATTAAAATTAAACACTCGGCTGAAGAACATAGCTCGCCACCAGCCGCTATCCACCATCAGCCATTGTTAGCTGCTCCGTGTAAATAAAGCTTGTGTCGTCCTTCAGTGTCACTCCCCTGGATGTTTTTTTATTTTTCATTGAGAAACCAGATACAAATGCCTAGCAAACACAAATTTAAAATAAAGTATAATATTTCTTTTTCTAAAGTATAATTTAATGACATATGATAAAATATTATAACATAAGAAAGGATTACAGAAAATTATACCAAAATTAAAAAAACATTATTTGAATATTATATCGAAATGCTTTAGGTATTATTTTGCAGATGATTTTGTTTAACAACTGAGATCACATACCTTAAAATATGAAAAAGTACACTTAAACTGAATAACATTTTATTGTTTTCACCCATGTTTTCTTCTTTAGCTACTCATTATTGCAATTGCCGCTATTGTTGGCTGTTCCTGCCTCGTCCTTAAATGTCACTTGACCTCCATAGCTGCTTCCAAGTTTCAGGTATCTTCTACTTTTTATTGTTTTCTTCTCCAACCACTCATGACAGCCACTTGGCTACAGGCTATGGATTGCCACTTATTGTTACTGTTGGTTTCTCTTGCTTTGTTTCTCTGTGTTACTTGGCCTTTACAGCTGGTCATCTAAACAAAAATCGCTTAGTTCCATGATTCAGGCATCTTCCACTTTTTCCACTGTTTCCTTCCCTAGCCAATCATGTTAACCACTTGGCTGCAAAATCTAGTTTACTGCTAGCCTGTCATGTGTGTTGTTAGCTGCTCTGTGTCAATAAAGCTTTCGCTGTCCTTCAGTTAAACACACTTTCGCAGGCTTGTCATTCACACAAACTTTACTGTGTTCTGTGATACAGGCATTTTATACTTTTTTCCCACTTTTTTCTTCTGTGTCCACTCATGTCATGTTTTATTTTTGCAGGTAGAGGAAGTTGGCTCATCCTAAAAAGGTGCTGAAGCACCCCCAAATTCAACCCAAGGCAGCATTTATAAAACTATTTTACTTAAAAAGGGTAAAATATGATGAAAAAAGCAAAACAAAATAAGAATGTGATCAACGGAGCGTTGTAAATATTCCACTGCCTTAAAATGGTTCAGCCCATTTAATTCCTTGCACCGCATATAATGAAATGATACTACGATTTGATAATACCACTTCCAGGTTTCCTTTTTTACTTCCTGTTCTTTGATCTGGTTGTCATCAGTTGCTACACACAGGTTTACAGAACGAGTGCATGTTCTAATCTGTCTACATCCATGTCGAATGATTAACAAGGCAATGTCGTACATTTCTAAAAAGTGTTGTTTTGATGTACAAACAACTATGTCTTGCAATAATTCATACGGATGTAAAGTTTAAGTTTATTTTTTTTTAACATATTTGCACATGGTCTCAATGCATTTTATTGAGAAGGAATTAAAGCTACTGTTGCAAGTCCACTATGGTCATGGTCCTTCTTTTATGGTTTAGCTCAGTGTTATATCAATGACACCACAGTGTTTCTGCTAACCGCGAAGTGTAATGTGATGTTCACAAATGGGAAGTGACACTCCTAAACAATGTTGAATGATCCTAAATCACTTCAAGTGAAAGGGGAAAAAAATTAATCAGCCAGGCACTGTGGTTGCTCAATACCCCTAAAGCACTGAACCTAAAAATGCCCCTGTTCTGATCCTAAAATACAACTTAATGATAACTATGTTTCTTGTCATGAATGCTTTTTCACTCCGTAAAAGAATAATAATCCAACAGTATTGATTTTTTGTTTTGTTTTATTTATTCTCAAAAGAATTAAGAAAACCTAACTCCAACTTTATCGACTTTTCCTGCCCTCGAAACTTCTCGTGCCCATGGAGGACGGCCAGGATTTTCTTAATGCTAAGTTCTATCCGGCACGTAATTATACGGCAAGCCTCCAGATCGTAATGGAGGTTTTCCTCGTGCTTCCTTACATAGCATAACTTATTTATATTACTTTTAGTTCACTTTGTGCTCGTCATCATCTTTCCTTGATCAAAATTTAATCCCCTGCTTGAATAATGCATCATTGCTGCATAGTGAACTTAAGACCATTTATTTCACAAACAAAATCTTTGAAAAAAAACAAGTCTTGTAATTCTTTGCCAAACTTTTGCCTTTAAGTCAAACATAAAAGACAGCTAATGGGAGTTTTTGTGGAAAGAGTTGTTGTTTGACCAGTGTTTTTTCATCTTTTTTTTTTTTAACGGCCGTCTTTTAGCGGTTTGCAAAGTGCATTGGAATCATTATTCATCGGAAGAGCCGGTGCGAGCGGACGTCTTAATACGCTGAAAGTGGAGGGCGGCCATAAGCCTCAGGAGGGAAAAACGAGTTTGGGAAAAACAACGGCGAGTCGACAACTTGTGTCGAAAATTGTGAACACAAAATAAGCGGTTTGAATTGAGTACTTGCGAAAGTGGGAATAACTTGACCCTGCCGTGTTGAACTGCAGCAAATAAATTCTTACCCCATTGAAAGAAAGTTTTCCATATCACAAGTAAAATTTTAGGATGTTGTACATTTTATTTTTTACAAAAAAGTAAGAAGGAAATAATTCTTAAAGGGACAGTGTGTATTATTTAGTACTTGTTAATGGTAAAAAAAAACTTTACAATTAACAAAATCAATATTGATTAAATAGTAAGGAAAAGTCAATGAACTATCATAGCATCATGCAATTTTGTAATGTACTCAAAAGTCGATAAATAAGTTAAGCACCTCGGCACCCAAGTCGGTCATGCTTTTGTCCCTCCAGATGAAACGAGACACGAGAAAGCGGCCGTGTCACTCGGGTCAGGGTGACACAACACACTTTTCTGTTCAACAGCAGGGCACGACAGCTTTCACTGGTTTACCCCTGCCCATCCCTTAGACCACGTCAAAACATCCCTCTATCCTTTTACAAAACCTCTCCACTCAATCCTATCACCAACAAGAGCTCTAGCTTCCACTATATTAGACCACTTTCTTGCAGTGCACTCATAGCACCATCCATCCACGACAATTGCAGCCTTCCTCTTGGTCTGCTTCCATTTACTTCTGCTCTGTAGATCCTCTTCAACATTCGCTCCTCATCCATCCTCTCCATGTGTCCAAACCAACCGAGTACTCTCTTATCCACACGCTTGCTCAGTTCCACTACTACTCCAGTTCTGTCTCTCACAATTTAATTTCTCAATCAATCCAATCTTGTCACTCCTAACATACTCCTCAAACACTTCATCTCAAAAACATTTAATGTCCTTCTCAAATCTGCCTTTAGGCTCCATGTCTCTGCACCATAAAACACAGTTGGCACAATCACACTCTCATACAGTCCTCTCTTAACATCCATATTCATACTCTTGTTGCTCATCACTCTCTTGAGAGCACCCAAAACCTTGCTTCCTTGATTCACTACGTGCAATACCCCGCACTCCATTCCACCAACTGCAGCCACATCACAACCCAAATACCTAAAGCTTTCAACTTCTTCCAGCACCTGTCCATGCAACCTTATTTCTAATGCCATGCCCACTCCATCACGTGAACACTTCATCACCTTACTCTTCCCAACAATCACACATAACTTACGCCTATCACACACTCTTCCAAACTCCATTACCAACCTTCTCAATGTTTCCTCAGAATCAGCCAAAAGTGCTGTGTCATCTGCAAACAACAACTGACTTACCTACCACACCGTTCCACTGTTATTCATCATCTCTACACCTCTGCCAAATACTCACGCATTCACCTCTCCCAACACATTATCCATGTTAAATGGTCACTCAAACACATAGTAAATCTAAACTGCTGCTAATCGGTACATCTGTGGGTTCTGTTTGACTTTTTGCACTACTGGCAGTTCTTTATAGCTAGCCACTCCTTGCACATCTGTTTCTCTGCACTATTGTACTTACAGCGTTATTGTTACAGTGTTATTGTTCTGTTTACCTGACTTGTTTACCTGACTGCCCATTTTGCACATCTGGTTGGCTACTCCTCTTGCACTATTTGCGCTACTGTAAAATACTATACATAGCCATAATTATTTAGTATATTATAAGCACTCAATACTACAACTCAATACAACATTTTATTTATATCTGTACATTCAAGGAAACTGTGCGGGTCAGACATTTCGTTCTGTATACACGTGTACTAGAATGACAATAAAGTAGATCTGAATCTGAATCTGAATCTGAATGAATCTGAAAATGTGCACATTAAACAGCCATGTTGACATTACACACCCCTGTATCACACAAGTCAACACAGGGAACCACTCACTTGTCTCAATCCCTACTCTTACACATGCTCTGCTGTTCACATAAAAACCTCTTCAATGCTTCCAACCACTTTCCACCCACTTCATACATTACCATCACCTGCCACAACACCTTTCTATCAACTCTGTCATATGCCTTTTCCAAGTCCATGAAAGCCAAATAAACATCCCTACCTTTTGCAAAATATTCTTCACACACCTGTCGTACTGCAAACACCTGATCCACACATAGAGGAAGTGTACATACAAAACATGCAAAAACCCACTCTGATCTTCCATCACCACCTCATCTGTTCTTCCTCTCACTCTCTTAATCAAGACTGTTCCATACAGCTTACCTGGCACAGACAACAAACTGATATCTTTCGAATTGTTACATTCATACTTATCATCTTTACCCTTATACAATGGCACCACACATGCACTACACCAATCAACAAGGAACCACACAACTTAAAAAGCATACATTCAACAAGCATGTTAACCAGTCAATCATAGCTGTGCCACCTTTTTTCAAACATTCAGCAGTACAACCATCCAATCTAGGCACCCTCCTCCCTTTCAATTATTTCACCGCCTCTTGCACCTCCCATGTTTCCACAGGCTTCACATTTAATCACCCAACACGGGCATTCTCCCCATACCACCGATCGCCTTGACTCTCACTTCTCACCCATCCTCCACATTCAGCAACTCTTCAAAACACTCTGCCCATCTCATCCTGACTGCACTACCGCCAACCAGCAATCAACCATCCTTATCTTTCACTTTCTCTTCCTTTCCAGACTTGCTCTTTCTTCCTCTTTTCACTTCTTTCCAGAACACTTTTCTTCTTTCCTCAAAATTCACTCCTATCTTTCGACACATTCATCATTTGCTTTCCTTTTTGCTGCTTCCACTACGGCTTCTACCAAACTTTTCTTCACTTTATAACTTTCATACGCATCACCTCTCTTATCTTGCAGCCACTCCTCAAAGGCACGTCTCTTTTCTGTCACAGCCTCTGATACCTCATCATTCCACCATTCACTTCCTTTCCTAATACCTCGACCAACTTTTCTCATTCCACACACTTCTTTTGCACTCCTCTTTAAACCAACTCCATTCCATTTCCACACCCTCCACTTCTATTCTACTAATCCGTTCGTACTCTTCCCCTATCCTCTCTTTAAACTCTCTTTCCTTTTCTGCCTTATTCAACTCTGACATTTTCACCTCTTCCCTCACACTCTTCTTATAACTAGCGCTCCACGATCCATCTATTCTCAGTTTTTCTTCCACATAAAAATGATCAGACATACCACTCATTTCACCTCTGTAAATATGCACATCAAACAATCTACTTAAAATCCCTTTCCTAACCACTACATTATCCATCAGTGCTCTGTCCACATCTCACCACCATCCACTCTGACATAGGTATACTTATTCACGTCCCTCTTTTTAAACAATGTATTTGCAATCATCAACTCATTTTTCACACAATTTCTTCCCACTCTCATTTCTACCTGGTTCTCCATATCTACCAATCATATTTTCAACCGTTCCATCACCCACTCTAGCATTCCGGTCACCTAGTATTACCACTTTCCACCGTTCTTTCGCACTTGCCACACATTCGGACAAATCCTTCCAGAACTCCTCTCTCTCATCAGCACTTCTTTCTAAAACCAGGTCCATATGCACTTATAAAAATCTATACTTCTACACACCACTTTAACCTCACCCACATCAATCTGGAAGATATCTCTTGACTCTCCACCAGTTTTTCCTTTACTTTCTAACTCACAAGCACAGTCACGCCCTTTACTAGCATGTCCACCTGTAACTCCAGACTTTCTACCATACATACCTCCAAGCTGTAATTCACCCTTTCCTTTCATCTTTATTTCACTCAAGGCTAACACATTAACCTTCCTTTTAGTCATCATCCTTCCGATTTCCTCTTTTTTCCACTCAGTCGCTTTACTTCCACATCCTCTCACATTTAGTGACCCTATAACTAGGGTTTGCGAGACCTAAACATATTGTATTTTAGCTTTAAATTATTGATTTTGCATTTCATTTATAATGATATTGTCCAGCTACCGGCCATCCTGTTTGGAGTTTGCATGTTCTCCCCGTGCTTGCGTGGGTTTGCTCTGGGCAACTTGGTTTCCTCACACATTCTAAAAACATGCATGTCAGGTTAATTAGCCGGTCCAAGTTGTCCCTAGGTGTAAATGAGTGAGTGAGTTGTCTGTCTCTGTGTACCCTACATGGCAAGGAAAATGAAATCCAAAGAAAGATAAAAAAGGCACTCTTAAAAAAGAAAAATGTGTGGAATAGGGGAAAGGGAGAAATTCTGTAGCAGGAATAAGTTTTTTAAGGGTATCAATTACCGGTAATTTAAATAATCAGGAATTATTTATTTGTGTGTCAGAATGATATTCATACCCAGCACTGAAAACAGTGTGTTGCGTTATTCTTTCATGTGTACCTTTGGGTCGGACAAAGCATCATGCGGTGGACAAGAAAGGCCGCATTGTCCATCGAGAAAGCCGAAACTTTCTTTCCTTTTTGGAGACTGATACGGTGGATTTTATGATGGCTCGACAGGGAAGGGCCAATCCATGGGCTATTCAAATCTCTCATTGGCATGCAGAAGGCTTCCTCGCTGAGGGGTCTGCTCTGGATCCCGGGCTTCTTTGTCCCCATGGTCCCAGGGGGACAAGGGCCAATCATCGAGTTTTTCCTTGCCTGCATGCCTGTTTCAGATTGGGATGGTGTAATTGTGACCTCTGCAGTTATTTGAGACATTTTGTGATTCCGGGCTGTACAAATAAATGTGACTTGACAAGACCACCAATGCAGTATTGAAAGCCGTGAAGTCGTGAAACCGCAATACAGCAAGACTCCAGTCTGGAAATTTAGGGTATTTTTACTATGTTTTTGGGTTCGTTATGGCTCTTTCGAATTGTTTGGTTTTTGACCCCTGATTTTATCGGGCTCAAAATTGGGATTTTTCAGAAGCTCATTTGTCGCCCACCAAAATGTAGAAACTATTTTAGCGTGCTTAGCGCCTGGTGCTAAAAGAAAGGCGGTGCTAACAGGCCGGCATAACGGAGCTGTCACAACTCTTCGGCACCTCCTCTGCAAAACTCTGGTCACGTTTCTTGGCTCCTCCTGACCATCTGCTCTCTTTGGCGACTTCATCGCTCGCTTCCTTCCCTCCTCCTCCTTCTTGACATCTTTTACACAAACACGCCAAAAGCAAAACGGGTGCTAGTGCAATCTGACAGGGAGACATTTTGTCACGAGGTGTCCACCGACACCTTTCGAGTCATACGCCAGGTGGAAGAAACTGCGGGAGAAATGCAATGCAGATTTTTTCCCATGCATACTTAGTCATTTTTAAAATCGTACTGTGGTGTAATTGAATCGGCGTAAGACAAAAGAAAATGTTTAATTATTAAGGACCTTGGTGTCAGACTCATTTAAGCTCAGACCACATGGTAGAAAAAACACTATCACGGGGGCCGGACTATTAAATTAATGGCTTTAAAAGTATGCCTTAGATCAGGGGTCGGGAACCTTTTTGACTCAAAGAGCCATAAAAGCAAAAAATATTAATTTTATTTTGGGAAAGAGCCACACCATATATTATGAGACAAATTTACTAAATTGCTAAACCGGCGCCCCAGACAAAAGCTTAGTCTTCAGCACATTTATTTTTGATGATTTGATCAAAATTATGAAAAGAGAATAATGCCAGAGCCCCTGTCCCAAATTTAACAAACAGACCACTTTAAACTTGTCTCTTTCTTGCAATTACTCAAGATCGGTTAAACTCCTTTTGACCCTTTTTTTCATACATATTGGTTTCAAAACCAGATGCAAGCATTTATTTTGTAAAAACGTCACAACATTCTGAGAATAGGGAGCCTTATGTGCTTACCTTTGGCGAGAGATGGGAGGGAATGCTTGTACTTTTTGCATAGCTCCACCCATCCCTCCCACTCACCCAATCAAATGACTAAGTTCTCTTCCGCATTTACAGTTCTGTGGATTCATCATAAAGTATCTGAACACTGAACACAGATTATATAGTGAACTTTTAAATAAAGGATTCTTTAGCGTTGTACAGCCAAAACGAGTTTTTTTCCCCCCCTTTTTTGTGTGACACCTTGACTGTAAATTGTAGTGAAAAACGTGCCCTATATATACTGCGAAGTGTTACTTTTGCATTTAGCTTTGTTTGGCTTTACGTGTACCTGAATAGGATTGCAAATTCCGGTTTTGAACAAGATGGAGAAATTTTGCATGCAATCAAATTGGTCTCTGAGCCACAGATACTCATAGAAAGAGCCATATATGGCTCGCGAGCCATAGGTTCCCGACCCCTGCCTTAGATGGAGGGCTTGGGGGCCTTTTTGGAGGCTCACAACTAAGTTATGATTCAAGGAAGTAAGATTTGACTATAGAATAATTATTCAGGGTATACTATCCCTAATATTTTTTCCTTCACAAAGAGTAAATCTATTGTGTTTATCAGATGAACATTTGTAAAAAAAACAAAAAAAAAACATCAACTGAATTTATTTCCACTACAGTTTATTTAACCCAGGGAATTTTGTACGGACTGGAAAGTGATGAAAATAGCTAACAAACACCCATTTAAATGATTTATATAAGTATTTATAAAAAGGTATATCTGAAGATGTGAACTTCAATCTTAGATTTCATATCTCATTATAAAAACGAGCTAAAACTTCTTTAAACCTCTGCAAAGACACTTGGGTGCTATTTTTTATTTTATTTTGTACTTTTCTGTGGCCCACTGGCAGTAGATTGCCTGCCTTTTGCGTTAGAATAATAAATTATGAATAACGAACAACTGGTAATTATTTTCAAATGTTCATATAAATATCTAATTTTTCAATGTCGATTTATGCTACTATTTGTCCAGTGTGGCTTGTATCCTTTTTTTGTTTTTAATAGTCGGTTACCGTCCAGTAAATATGGTAGATCATCTTAAAATTGACAAAGGAAAACTGGGGACAAGAATTGCACCCTAAAAAAACAAGTTTTATTTGAAATACTTTTTGTTCAGTTGGTTTATTAAAAACCTTTCCTTGCGTAAATCGCCTTATCATTCTTGATTATTGTCTGAATTGTTGATTGGTTGTGGCCATGCAACTTAGCAAGAGAAGCAGTTAATATGCGTTCTGTAAATGTCTTGATAATCACAATTTCATTCCCATGGTTATTATGTTTTTGCTTTTCCCTTTAGGATCACTGCAATCGTTTGAAACAATAGCGTATAAATAAAGTACAAAAAATACGTAATCGTATCGTAACGGGCAAAGTCTTTACGGATGAAGGGAGAAGCATTGTGGGAGGGAGTTCAGGAAATAGCTTTGAGCATGTTCAAGATGTCATGACACAAACCAATAGCAGACTAGCCTTTCACATGACGATGCATCAAATTCCATATTGTAAAGTCAAAATGTCATATGACTCGGACGCCGTATCCCAGAGGTCTGTTTCATTTTAAATAGCAACTACGTTTTCTCACCTACAAAGGTACCACAAGTTGAATGTTATTTTAATGTTAAGTTGTTGAAGTTAAGATCTAAGTTGTATAATTTAACAAGATATTTTTATTTACAGCAAAATAATAAATACTGTATAAGTGATTTAAGGTTTAAATTTAATTTTCTTGTCTATATATATATATATATATATATATATATATATATATATATATATATATATATATATATATATATATATATATATATATATATATATATATATATATATATACTGGAGATCAAAATTAGAGGACAACTTTTAAAATATTTGAATAATTCTGAAAAAATGCCATTTTCACTGCTCAACAGTTTAAGGACATTTTGTTGTATCCATACCAGGCTACCACAAACTTTTTCACAAAATGGATAAGGCATTTCAACACAAACTGTATTTTGTTAAAAATACACGGATCTAAATTGGAAAAAACTTTAATATGCCTCCCACTTAATGGATCTAATCTAGCACATGGTGCTAATTTTTTGATAATCTGTCAACCCCTATTTAACTGGCATTCTAACTGCCAGTTTCACTGACTTTGCAAGATGATGGGCCAATGTAAAGTGACTGTAAACCTCCGGCAGCAGGTTGTCAAGATGAAAACTAAAGGGATCTATCGAACCATAGCAGGACAAGTCGATCGTTCCAAATCTGTGATTTCAAGAATATTATTTATTATCTTTACAAAACTACAAACTCATTCAAATAGCCCAAGAAGGCTGGTCACCCATGAACGACATGGAAGAGTGGACAGGTCACTGCGGAGGATGTCAATGGGTAATCATTTCCACACTGCAGCTGGTATTGCTCGCCAGTTCAGTGGTGAACATGTTAAGGATGCGTCTCACCATTTAAGATCATGTAGCCTAAAGACCCAAGCTGCAGTGACCGAACCTCTCGTTAGCAAACAAAATCGAAAAGCATGTTTTGTGGACAGAGTTCACTTCAGTGATGAAAACAAATTTGATGTATTTGGGTCTGATGGTTCACTGACTTTGTAAGATGATGGGCCATTGTAAAGTGACTGTAAACCTGATGGAAAGCATTATGTCCGGCAACACACTGGTGAAAGACTGAACCCAAAGTGTGTAAAAAAGTTGGTGAAAGGTGAAGAAGGCGTAATAATTTGAGGGATGTTGACTGCAGCAGGAGTTGGGCCTTTTGTACAGCGACATGGCCGGTTGAATGCAAATGTGTATCAGAACTACCTTCAACAGCACATGGTACTTACTTGCGTTCATCACCCAATCTGCCTGCAGTCTTCATGCAGGACAAATGCTATAATTATTGCACACTTTCCCTAAATCCTATGAACTTCGTTTCACTTCTCAAATATCACTGTGTTTGTCTGCTATATGATATATTTAACTGTAATTGCTGATCCGAACAATCAATGATTCATAAAGGAAAATCTTGAAAATGATCAGGCGTGCCCAAACCTTTGCATACGACTGTGTATGTATATATATATATATATATGTCTGCATCTGCATTTTTTTTTTTTATATAGCGCTTTTCAAGTCAATGACTTCCCAAAGCACTTTACAATGTGCTCCACATTTCCCAATAACGGCCTTGCAGCCATTTAAGGCGCTAACCTGCTTATTGGGGGTAATAGGGGTTCAATGTCTTACCCAAGGACACTTCGACATGTAACACAGCCGGGATTCGAACTGGGATCCCTTGATCCCAAGACGAGCGCTCTACCTCCTGAGCTACTGCCGCCCATATATATATATATATATGTATATATATATATACATCCATCCATTATCTGTACCGCTTATCCTCAGTAGGATCATGGGGGGTGCTGGAGCCCATCCCAACCATCTCCGGGTAGTGGGCAGGGGACACCCAGAACTGGTTGCCAGCCAGTCGCAGGGCACACAGGGACAGATAATTCGCTCGCTCATTCAGACCTAGGGACAATTCGGACCGGCCAATTCACCTGACGTGCATGGTGTTTTTTGGAATGTGGGAGGAAACCGGAGTGCCTGGAGGAAACCCACGCAAGCACAGGGAGAACATGCAAACTCCACATAGGAGGTTGGTAGCTGGATTTGAACCTGCTGCCCATATATATATATATATATATATATACATATATATATATATATATATATATATATATAAATATATATATATATATATATATATATATATATATATATATGTAACGGGTGTAATAATAACTTTTGTTTTATTGAAATTCCTCCTGAAATATGTGTATAGTTTTTAGTAAGTGTCCTGCAATGATGAGTCCAACAGTGCCACCTGCTGGTATGGGGTAGGGTTTGTTTTGGCTTTTGACATGTGACCGGAAGGTGTGTTTTTTTTTGGCAGTCTACAGAGCGAGCTGCCAACGGTAAGACACATCTTTTGGTGCTCCACAAAAAAGTTAATTTCAAACATTATAACCATAGCTGATAAATCTCTCAAAATGCACAGTAATGTGATTGATGTTGTCAAGCTGTTTGGATTTATTTTCGTTTTGTTTCTGTTGTGCTAAAATGTTAATTCCCCTTGTAGAGATCAAAGAGATCAAAGCCAGCAGAGAAGCTAATCACGTGTTGTGACTCATTTCATTTGCAGGTAAATGGTACCCGTTTTTATACTCATTATTATCTTATTTATATTTTCTCATATATATAAAAAGGATGATGTTGGTTAAAATTCAGACTAAAGAAAAATATGTTGAATTCATTGTAAACGTTAAAAAAAAAACACTCTACAATCTCTTGTTAAAAGTATCTTGTTAAAATGGATCTAAAAATGTATTGTGATATTCTAAAATGTATTTTATGTAAATTGAAAAGAAAGCTCTTTGATATGCTTCGGGCGGTCTACTGAGCGAGCTGCCAACGAGATCAAAGAGATCAAAGCCAGCAGAGAAGCTAATCATGTGTTGTGACTCATTTCATTTGCAGAAACTGTAATAAAAACCTCATCATCCAGTTCGCGTGAATGTGGATCTTTGGTGGGACAGGTACACCGCGGTTACGTATATATATTTATATATATATATATATATATATATATATATATATATATAAAATGGTCCACCGAGGCAGAGCAGGCTCTGAGTGACTGCTTTGGATGTACGGACTGGGATGTCCTGCTAGGGTCCAGCAGTGGGGACATTGAGGAGATGGCAAACTGCACTACTGACTACATTAAGTTCTGCATGGACAATGTTGTTCCTATAAAGACTGTACGCTGCTATGCCAACAACAAGCCCTGGATCACGAGCGACATCAAGTGCCTTCTGAACCAAAAGAAGAGGGCCTTTAAAAATGGTGATCATCAGGAGCTAAAACGAGTACAGAAGGAGCTCAAAGTCCAGCTCCGGAAAGGGAAGGAGCAGTACAGGAGGAAGTTGGAGAAAAAGCTGCAGAACAACAACATGAAGGAGGTGTGGGAAGGGATGAAAACAATTACTAGCTGCAGCACCAAGCAGGGTGTGGCTGTGGATATAGATTTGGGGCGAGTCAACCAGTTGAACAACTTTTTCAACAGGTTTGACCACTCCGCCTCATCCTCACCCCTGAGTAATGCAGCTGTCCTTCCCCCTCCCCCTCTGGACACTAGCATGGAAGACATCCCCCCACTACAAATAACTTCAGCCCAGGTGTGTGGAGAGCTGAGAAGGCTACGAACCAGCAAGGCAGCTGGTCCGGATGGAGTATCCCCCCGACTGCTGAAAGCCTGTGCGTCTGAGCTGGGAGACCCTCTACAGCGCATCTTCAACCTGAGCCTTGAACAGGGGAGGGTCCCTCAGCTGTGGAAAACATCCTGCATCATCCCAGTCCCAAAGAAATCAAGACCTGAGGAACTCAACGACTTCAGGCCGGTCGCCCTGACATCACATGTGATGAAGACCATGGAGCGGCTGCTGCTGCACCACCTGAGGCTACAGGTCCGTCACACCATCGACCCACTGCAATTTGCTTACCAGGAGAAGGTGGGAGTGGAGGATGCTATAGTATACATGTTACACCGATCCCTCTCTCACCTGGATAGGGCGAAGGGGGCTGTGAGAATTACATTTTTGGACTTCTCCAGTGCCTTCAATACCATACAGCCTCTGCTACTGAGTAGGAAACTGTCAGAGATGGGAGTTAGCTCACACCTTGTAGAATGGATTACTGACTACCTGACAGGCAGACCCCAGTATGTGAAACAGGGGGGCTGTACATCGGACACTGTGGTTAGCAGCACAGGATCTCCGCAGGGGACCGTTCTCTCTCCGTTCCTATTCACTCTATATACATCGGACTTTAAGTACAACTCTGAGTCCTGCCATGTGCAAAAGTTTGCCGACGACACTGCGATCGTGGGATGTATCAGAAACGGGCAGGAGGAGGAGTACAGGAAATTGATTCAGGACTTTGTCCGATGGAGCGACGCAAACCACCTGCACCTAAACACCACCAAGACCAGAGAGATGGTGGTGGACTTCAGGAGAACCAGAACTCACCCGGTTCCTGTAACCATCAAGGGAGAATGTGTAGAATTTGTCCAGACCTACAAATACCTGGGTGTGCAGCTGGACAACAAACTGGACTGGACTGCCAACACAGAAGCTCTATGTAGGAAAGGGCAAAGCCGACTTTACTTCCTCAGAAGGCTGGCCTCCTTCAACATCTGCAAAAAGCTCCTGAAAATATTCTATGAGACAGTAGTGGCAAGCGCCCTCTTCTATGCGGCAGCGTGTTGGGGAGGCAGCGTCAAGAAGAAGGATGCCTCTCGTCTCAATAAACTGGCTAGGAAAGCGAGCTCTGTTGTGAGCAAAGAGCTGGACAGCCTAACAACAGTAGCTGAGAGACGAGCACTGAAAAAGCTGAGGTCAATCATGGACAATCCATCGCATCCACTACACAGCATTATCTCCAGACAGAAGAGCAGTTTCAGCGACAGACTGCTGTCACTGTCTTGTACTACGGACAGACTGAAGAGATCTTTTCTTCCTCATGCCATGAGGCTCTTTAACTCCACCCGGCAGAGTAAAGGCCCACATTAAACCACACCACCTACATTGGATATTACCGAATCTTACTGCAATATGTATTCTGTGTAGCACTATTTAGTTACTCTATATAACACGCTACAGTGGGCATTTGCACGTCACACTGGGTATTTGTATATTGTATTCTTTTGGCTTTATTATTGTACTGTTCTCAGCTCAGGGATGCTGCTGGAAATGTGAATTTCCCTTCGGGGATGAATAAAGTATCTATCTATCTATCTATCTTTGGCATGTTGTCCCATTCCAGCCTTTTAACCCCAAGCTCCCTCCGGAGGCATCAAGGCTTTCAGTACAGTTTAGCCGTTGAACCCGGCCGGCGCTATATAGCGAATGATGCGCAAGCCCCTCGTATAATTCACTTACCATTCACGGCAGTCACCACGGTACAGATTGAATCCCTGCAGCCCCTGAGGGCCATTCTTCATCACTTCATTAGATGACTCGATGAGTGTTATGTAGCTAACGAACAGCCGAGACGTTGTAAAACATTGTTTTTGAGATATTTTGTTTTTTCAAATTTATGCTTTTTTGTACAAAAAAAAGATTTAGTAATTATGAAAATTAGGTTATTGTATTTATTTCATAAAGTAGGGTCATCTCTAGCTAAAACTGTATAATCTTCACGGTTTCACTACTTTACAGATATGCATCGTGTTTTGTGTTCTGCGTCCTGATTGGCTATGCAGTCTCCCTGCTTATTATTTTTTTGACAGTGCAGTAGTTATGAAAAAGAGGAACAAATAAATAAACGTTTATAAAGTTATTTTATTATTTGAACAAATAGTTTGGACTGTTAAACGGGTCTGTTCTTGGTTTTCAATGTACAATAGAGTGCTTAATCGTATAAGAATTGTGGGTAAAAAAGAGATTTCTAGCTCAGTGATTTCACTTATCACAGGTTCAATTCGGAACCTAACCCCTGTGTTGTTTTAAAATTGAAAAAAAATGTTTAAGCTTACTATTGAGTTAAATAAAAATAATCAATTTAAAATGTAAATCTTTACCTTTATACATAGTATGCAATGTTATTTTTGGACCAAGTCTGATTTTTAATATCGCTTGTGGGCTGCTGAAAATGTTTTAGTGGAGTCACAAATGAAGTCGTAGAATGGCTGCAGATACCATACAATCTGCGAGCGGCAAGCCTAGGACGCAGCCATAAAGAAGAATCGTCTCCACCCACCCGGAGGAGGGAACCGGAGCTCCACTGTGGGGTCCCGGCAGGAACGGCCTGGTTATTCGGGTGGTTGTGGAAGGTAGAAGCAAGAAGGGAGAGGACCCATCTGAGCATCCCGGGCAGAGGACTGGAGGATGCTGCTTGGGAGGGTGGGATGGAATCCCACTTGAGAAGACAGAGCTATGCCTTTGCACAATAGTATTGCCCTCTACACATTGGTTAACTGCTGTTAAAAGTGTCAATAAAAATTGTTCAAACCTCATATTGTCAGAATATGATATAATGAAATTGTGAATGTATTTAATTGCTTTTAAAAGTGTCGATAAAAACTTATATTGTTGGGATATGATAAAATGAAATTGTGTGTTTAATTGCTGTTAAAAATGTCGGAAAAAATTGTTAAAACGTCATATTGTCAGATAAAACGAAATTGTGAATATGCTTAATTGGTGTTAAAATTGTTGAGAAAATTGTTCAAACCTCACATTGTTTATTTGCTGTTAAAGTGTGAATAAAATTGTTCAAACCAAAAAACAAATGAAGTCGTAGTATGGACCCAGTTGCAAATCCTGTAGATGTATTATAGTTCTTCAATGCCATTTATTTTGTGTTGGTTTTAATAAAAAGCAAAGATATATGTGTTTCACAAAACTAATCTATTTGATAAAGAGTAATGTCACTTAAAGTCAATTTTGCTGTAAAATAATCATAATTTTTAATATACTGCAGAAAAAAATCTATGGGCCACAAATAGCCCCAAATCCATAGTTTGGATTTATCCATTTGATTTATTTTAAAATCTTAATACAGGGAAATGTTACTTTCAAATTGTATTTTCCGACTCTTCAATTATTTTAAAGGAATCAACCTATTGTTCATTACGAAATGTATTTTATATAGATTTTATCGACAAATTTGTAAGAGTTAATTCAATACAATTGTTTTAACATAGGGCCGCAATGGTTAGCGCTTGTGCGGCACAGTGCTGAGGTCATGAGATCGAACCTCCTGCGTGGAGTTTGCATGTTCTCCCCGTGCTTGCGTGGATTTCCTCCGGGCACTATGGTTTACTCCCACATCCCTTAAACATGCATGTCAGGTTAATTGGCCGGTACAAATTGTCCCTAGGTGTGAATGAGCGAGCGAATTTTCTGTCCCTGTGTGCCCTGCGATTGGCTGTCAACCAGTTCACACAGCCCAAAAATAGCTGGGATGGTCTCCAGCACCCCCGCGGCCCTACTGAGCATAAGCGGTGCAGATAATGGATGGATGGATGAATGTTTTTACATAAAACAAAATCATATTTTTAAAATAGATTTTTAGATTTTGTTTGGCCACAAATGGTCCCCAAGCTGTAGTTTGGACTCCTCAAATATTTCGTGACCCCCAGTTCACGACTTGCAGTACCGGAGTGGGCGGGGATTCGTCTGTTCGTCCAATGGAAATCGGCACTGAAGCCTCCGGCTGCACATGCACGCCGCCGACCGGCAGTCAGCGTCGTCCTGCTCCGCAAGAGCACCGGCGGATCCCCCCTCCCTCGTCATCCCCCCTGCATCCTCTTTTTTGTCTCCAGCATCCCCATCCTCAGCATCCTCCGTGCAAAGTCGTCGTGTGTATGTGAGCCCCTCTGGATAAGTGAGATCCACGAAAAAAAACCCAAAAAAAACCCCCCCCCCCCACCCCCACATCAAAATTACAGGCGGACTCCCACACCCTCCCTGGTCCCCCACTTCCTGCCTCCTCCTCTTCGTCTCGAGGATTCTCATCCTCAGACTTCATTCGTGCAAAGTCGGTGCATGCATGCATGCGAGCCCTTCTGGATAAGTGAGATCGACAACCCCCCTGCCCCTTTATACACCCCACCCCCATTTTTTTTCTCCTTGACGAAGCATCCTAACACACTCGGGAAGTGAAGATGAGGACAATCCAGCAGCACCTGCTCTTCTTCCTCTCCGCCAGCATTTTCGGAGGTAAGTGTCTGCGTGGGGGGTGGGGGCAGGGGGCGATGGATGCTGCAAGACCGGGGCGTGGTGTATGTGTTGATGAAATAACCCCCATCCCCAAAAGAAGAAGAAATCCATCCTTTTTGACTGTCCATGCTGAGGAATGTGCGGAAGTTGGGGTGCGCGTGCGCAAGGGAAACAATGCGGCGACACAAGTTTGTGCGGCGGTGAGGGGGGTGGGAGGGGCACAAGTTGTGTGTTGGTGCGTGTCGCCGTGCAAGTGTTATTGTGGATGCAGCAGTCACCTTGGAAAATTTGAGTTTTTTTTTTTTTGTATTAAGTCTCTAATCATGCACACCCCCACCCGGCATTCCCCATCAATTATATTTATAAACAAACTTGCCCCCCTTATACCTTAAACCTCGGTGCTCTACTCACAGCCACCACCCCTGTATGGCATTTATAAAGTACCCCCTCCCTCGAAATTGGAAAAAAAGTTGTCATGTCATACCTTTTACACGCATCATTGTTATGATCACCCCCTCCCCTTATTTTTTCACAGTAATGAATGATGTCAGTTACATATGAATTCAAATGATATTTTGTATTTTTTCTAATGTGTAATTTAATTTGATTATATAAGGACTTTTAAGATGGCAGCACGGCGGCGCAGTGGTTAGCGCATGTGCGGCACAGTTCATGTCTTGGGAACATCCTGTGCGGAGTTTGTATGTTCTCCCTGTGCTTGCGTGGGTTTCCTCCGGGCACTCCGGTTTCCTCCCACATTCCAAAAACATGCATGTCAGGTGAATTGGCCGGTCCAAATTGTCCCTAAGTGTGATTGAGTGAGTGAGTTGTCTGTCCCCGTGTGTCCTGCAATTGGCTGGCAACCAGTTCAGGGTGTCCCCTGCCCACTGCCCGATGATTGCTTGGATGGGCTCCAGCACCCCCGCGACCCTACTGAGGATTAGCGGTGTAGCTAATGAGATGAGATGAGAAGGACTTTTAAGCTTTTTATTAATGTCTTATTATTTCTTTGTCTCATATTTTCTAGTAATTTATATTCTAATATCATATTTTTATCCACAATATAAAATTCAATTTATTTCTTTATATTATTTTTATTTGATAATATGTGTATTATTTGCCCTCATGTTGGTTTTAGATGAGGGGATGGTGCCATAATTGTCTGTAGTTTGCAATAGTCTTTGATCTGTGCAGCCCCTTGAGATTCTTTGTGATTAAGGGCTATACAAATAAACATGACAATTATTTTCGATATTCATTTGTCTGAGTTATATTTTGTGATTTTTATTTTTAATTTTCATATATTTGATTATCTTGGCACTCTAATTTTAATTTATGGTGGACTGTAATATATATATATATATATATATATATATATATATATATATATATATATATATATATAATCTATATATATGATGTGTGTATATAAATAATGTGTAATTTCTTACTATAATCACTTAAAAAAAATTGTTATTGCAGAAATTAGATTTCATAATCTAAATGGACTAAAATATTTGTAATGAATAATTAGAATAATCATTATTTTTATGGGGCAGCACGGCGGCGCGGTGTTTAGCGCGTGTGCGGCACAGTTCTGAGGTCATGGGTATGAATCCAGCTAACGGCCTTCCTTTGTGGAGTTTGCTTGTTCTCCCCGTGCTTGCGTGGGTTTTCTCCGGGCACTCAGGTTTCGTCCCACATTCCAAAAACATGCATGTCAGGTTGATTGGCCAGCCTAAATTGTCCATAGGTGTGAATGAGTGAGTGAATTGTCTGTCCCTGTGTGCCCTGCGACTGGCTGGCAACCAGTTCAGGGTGTACCCTGCCCACTGCCCGATGATTGCTGGGATGGGCTCCAGCACCCCCGCGACCCTACTGAGGATTAGCGGTGCAGATAATGGATGGATGGATGGATTATTTTTATGTACTCTTTTGGTTTTTATTATTTCCGTGTTTTATTATTTTTTATGATGTTATTACGTTACATATGTTATAATAATAATAAGGTAAAATATATGATTAATATTAATCTTTTGTATTATTTTGTTATATGTATTATTTATTATTTCATACATTTATTTTTGTATATTAGGTAGTGTTAGTACTTTTATTGTTGTTTGTCATACATTATTTATTTTTCTGACCATCAGTTAAAAACATATTGCATAGATTTTATTGCATTTTCTTGAAATTATTTTGAAATGTATTGTTTATTTAAAATAGTGTTTATGAAATATTTTTCTGACCATTGAATTAGTATTTTTTTATGTGTTAATTAATTTGTTATTTTTGTTACATTATTTAAAAATTGCATTATATTATATTATGTTATCATTATAAAATTAAGACTATATCATATTTATTTCATATTTCTATAATATACTTTATAATTATATGTACCTATTCTTATTATTTACTATTTTTCATTTTATTTTCTTATACTTTTAGTGCTGTTGACATACATTTGAGTGGTGTTATACAGATTATTATATCCTTATTATAAAAATTTGTATTTGTCGGGACCTTAACCACTGTTTGAATCTAGAATTAAAACATACCCATTCCATTGCTTTTGACAATGTCTGTGTGTTGCAACATCCTTTTTGGCCTGGTCATCCTGGAAGAGGGATTACCTCTTGTGCTGTCCCTTTTCAAAGTTTCTCCATTTTCCTCACGACAAGGTTTTGAATTTTTCCTTGCCCTCATTGTAGGTATTAGATCAGCGGATAGTGTAATAATGTCCTGTAGTCTGTAATAGTCTGTGGTCTGTAGCCCTTAGAGACTTATTGTGATCAGGGGCTATACAAATAACATGTCTAATAAAACTAGCAAGCTAGATTTTTAGCAATATATATGTTATTTTGTGTCTGCTTGTTGACGTATTAGTCCTTTACAGTCAAAATTGAGATTTCTAAAAAAAAAAAATTCTGTTGAGAAACTACTTTAAAACGTTTCTATTCTTTTTTTTAGGTTGATGTTAACATTTGGTCATGGCTAACGGTCTTTGGAACAATTCATTTCGTGTATGTCTTTGCTAATGTTAGCCAGACTGAAAACATATTTTTTTCATAATCTATACTTTTTGTTTTTTTTTCTCTGTATTTTCCGAACGGGAAACTGTTATAAGCATTTCTATTTTACTGTATCCAAGAGCAGAATGGCCGCGCCCATGTCTTTATAACATAAAAATGAGCCCATTGTTTCCCAATAGTTGCCAAACCAAATTAAAAAAATAAATACTGTAGCATGTTTGAGCTTAACTTCAACCAGTTTTTTGGTTTTTGTTCTGACTTCCGAAACCGCGTACAGGAGGGATTCAAGTAAATATTGATCTTTGAAAGACAGTTTGTTGTGCTGTTGGCAGCAGATTTTTGAGTCAAATGACATTTTGGGGAGTTTTGGAAGTGTATGCAACATTAAACCAAACAGAAAATTTGCAATGAATTAGGTAACGTAGAGCAGGGGTGTCCAAACTACACCATTGTGCCCATTTTTTCTTTTTTTGGGGGGCAAAAAAGTGTTACACACTGTACAAGTCATTAAATGGCAGTTAACATATTTATACAACAGGTATATACGTGTATATTAATGAATGGGTATCCCTTAACAACTAGGGTCGTCGGGGCACCATTTCCTGTGGTGTGTCTTGGGGAAGTACAGCCTGTTAGCCCCATCCCGCTCCAGGCCAACAATATATGTATATATGTATATATGTACCGTAAAATCCGGACTATAGAGCGCACCTGATTATAAGCCGCACCCACCACATTTTAAGAGGATAACCGCTTTTGTACTTACACAAGCCGCACCTGTACATAAGCCGCATGCGCCCACATTAAAACATATAACACAATCACACAATTAACCCAAACCCGACCCGCGATTGTAACTGAATATATAGTACACAATCCAAAATCCACTGCTGGCAAATTAAACGGAAATTGATACCGGTACTTAAGGTTTGATGCAAACCTGCAGAGTCCGGGTCCCGTTGAAAATAATCCAAGGGAAAAAAATGTATATTTCCAAAGGTAAGGGTGGGAAAAATATATATTCACTATTGTCCGCTGCGTCCACAAACACGTCTCACCTTTACTCCACTTCCCATCCGCCGAATTCTAATACAAAAAGAGAGAAAGAAAATAATCAAAAAGGTTGAAAGGCAGAAATACAAAAAGGAAAGAAAGAAATGAATAAAAAAAGGAGGTAAGAAAAAAAGGAATAATAAGAGAAAAGAGAGAGGGGAATAAAAATGAGGGAAGAGAGAAAGAAAGGAATAAAAAGGAGGAGGAAAAGAAAGTCACAAAGGAATAAAAGAGAAGAGAGAAAGAAATGAATAAAAAAGAGGAAAGAAAAAAAGGAATGAAAGAGGAGGAAAGAAAGAACGACTGATACAAAAGATTTAAACCTTTGGTGTGCCTTATCTTCCCGCGGGCCGAGTTTTATTCTTGTCGTAATGGATCACCGGCATATATGGCATCTTTTATGAACATGTCACGGTGTCCGGCAGAAGCCTTTAAGTTGCACACGTTTTATCGATTACGGCTTTGTTTGCATCATTAAGTATTCTTGCGTGGTGGATAATGTGCGGGTGTCTTGTATCTCCCAACCGCAAACATGAAATTACAGGTCAAGGTGGAACCATTATCTCAGAGGAAGAATGGTCCTTTAGTCCTTTCATTATATTTGTTTTTTGGGGGGGTTATGACATTAGTCAGACTTGAGCAATTGGAAAAATTAAATAAAACTATAAATGGAGAATAGATTTGAAAAAAAAAAATCATACTGAAATAACTAAAGGCAAAAATGAAAGCAAACAAATAGAAAAATAACGACCAAAAATAACAATAAAAAATAAACATATATAAATAAATGGTAATGTTGAATAGATGTATAGAAGTCTAAAAATAATAATGCAAAAGCTAATCCAAAGACCAAAAACTAATCAAAATAAATGTATACAAATACTGCCCTGTGACTGGCTGGCAACCAGTTCAGGGTGTCCCATGCCCACTGCCCGGAGATAGCTGGGATGGGCCCCAGCACCCCCGCGACCCTACTGAGGATAAGCGGTGCGGATAATGGACGGATGGATAGATGTATACGAATACATAATCAAAATCAATAAATTAAACAAATTAACAATATAATCAATAATAACAATAATTCAAAAAATAAAAGTAATAAAAACCAATCAAATAAAGTCAGCTTGGTATTCAAATAAATCACTTTTACAACAGTTTAACTTTTTCAAATGTCCAGAACTTATATTTAAAAGTACGACAAAAAAAAAAAAAAAAAAAAAGAAAAGAAAGAAAGAAACATACAGTGGTACCGCTACTTGTGAATTTTATTTGTTCTGGAAGTAGCTTCGTAACCTGAAAACTTTGTAAGTACAGACACATTCTGAATGTAAATACACTGATCCAATACAAGGCCCGCAAAAGTACAGTATATATTTTTTAATAATTCATAAAAGAGCATTACAACCTGAAACAAATACATGTTGAAATTAGATGAGCGCACATCATTTTAAAAAAAGTAATTATGGAAAAATTACTAATATTCATTTACCCTTTTGCCTCACATTTCTTGAAAAACTGTCCAAAGTCTGCTTTTAATGGCTTTTGACAATCCGTCGGAACACCATCTTGTCAACACTTTTTCCGGGTGATTCCTTTCCACAAATTTAGAGACTTCATGGAATTTTAATAAAATGTCTTTAATTTTAATTAGGCCTGCGTGCTATTCACCACCAGAACTCCTCCTCGTCGCCTTTAAACTCTGACATGTGAGAGTAAAACGAAGCATGCTGGGATAACACATCCGCACTAGGTTGCCCGGCAGATTTTAAGCAATAGCCATTTTGTTTACGGTTGGGGAAACTCTGGGAGTGGCTATTAGCAGCGCATACTGTCCTGTATTTTTGCCTTCGTAACCTGAAACGCTTTCTTAACTAGTGCCAATATTTTTCCATCCTGGTACTTTTTAAGCTGAAACTTTTGTATGAAGAGACATTAGTAAGTAGAGGCCCCACTATACTAAAACGAAATAAATACAAAACGTTGAAGCAATCAAAAAAACAAAAAAAACATTTAGGAAAATCTAAATAAAGATAATTAAAAATAAACATAAACAAATAAATAGTTAAGTTGAATAGATATAAAAAAATCTAAAAATAATAATGCAAAAATAAAATATATATAAATAATACCAAAAACTTTCCATCCATCCATCCATCATCTGCACCACTTAACCTCACTAGGGTGGCAGGGGGTGCTGATGCCCATCCCAGCTATCTTCAGGCAGTGGGCAGGGGAACCCCTGAACCGCCTGCCAGCCAGTCGCAGGGAATACAACCCTTAACACATTCAGTCACACCTAGGGACAATTTGCCAATTAACCTGACATGCATGTTTTTGGAATGTGGGAGAAAACCAAAACACCCACGCAGGAACAGGCAGAACATGCAAACTCCTCACGGGGAGGCTGCAGGTAGCCGGAATTGAACCCTGGACCTCCAAACCGTGGGGCTGCTTGCTAACCAACTAGCGGCTTTGCTGTGACCACAATGTAACCAAAATAAATGTATAACACATAATTAAAATACATGGATAAAAAAATTTAAGAACATAATAAATAATAAAAATTATTTAAAAAATAGAAGTAAACCAATCAAATAAAGTAAGTTTAGTATTCAATAAATCACTTTTGTGAGAGTTGAACCTAATCAAATGTAAATTACTCATACAGTATATGAAAATATTGCAAATAGATAAAAAAACAAATGCATAAAACAAAAATAAGAATATAAGAAATAAATGAATAGAAAGGTTATATATAAATATAAATAAAACAGGCATAATAGAGACATTTAAAAATACAAATAAAACAAAAATAAAATAATAATTGTAACTAAATCAAGTAGATAAATTGACCCATTCAAAAATATGAAAAAAACAAAAATAGAAACATATAATTGAAAAATGAGCTCAGTTTAGTATAAAAAATATATATTTTATGATAGTTGAATTTATTATTAACTGATAATTTAGAAAAATAAAACAAAATACATTAAAAAAAAGAAAATAAAATAGGTACAAAAAAATGCAGAAAAGAAAATATAAAAATACAGAGAAACAAAAAAATTAATATATTAAAAGAATAGTGAAGGTAAATAGTGAAAAAATCATAGTACAAAATGATTAAAAAATGCAATCTTATTTCCTTTCTTTCACTCTTTCTCTATCTCCCATTTTCCATTTTTCTCTTTGTATCACTTTCTCTCTTTCTCTCTCTTTCTCACTCTGTCTTTTTCTCTCCTCTCTTTTCCTCTCTTTCTCGCGCTCTCTCTCTCTCTTGCCCTCTCTCTCTTTTTTGTTCTCTATATCTTTATTTTTCTCTTTTTTTCTCTCTATTTCTCATCTCCCTCTCTCTGTTCTCTTTTTTCTCTGTTTCTCTTTTTGTCCCTTCCTCCCCATCTCTCATTCAATTTCTCCCTCTTTTACTCATTTATCTCTCTTTATTTCTCTCCCCCTGCCTTCAGTACTCTTTGTGAAGGCCTCCGGGTAGATTTCTGATCCTGGCATCACGTAATGGCTTAAGCATGATTGCTTAAATGCTTGAATATGAAAACACACATATGGAAGAAGCACAACCAGGGGGGGAAGCAATGAAAGGAAGCTGACGGACAATTTAGAATTATTTGATAAGTAATACGCAAAATATAATTACACCACATGATTCAGATATTTTTATGCCAGCAAAGAAGCCCCTTGCAGGCCTTGACATCCCATTTCTGTATTATTCAAATTATATACAGTGTATTGGAATTAAACCTTTTATTTTTGTTGATGAGGCTTCTTGTTTTTTTACGGTCCATTGGTTAACGTGGAAACTGTCTACCCCCACTCCAAAACCAAAATCGAGGTGGTTTTTTTGCTCCCCTGTGTGCTGTTCCGGCTTAAAAATTCCTCCTTCTACATTTTCAGTATTGTCTCGCCACCTACGCCTATTTTTTTTTCCCGCTCACCGGGAGCGTATACAGCAGGGTGGCACTTTTCAACGCCACTTGATAGCTGAGAAAATGCACTTGTGTTTCATCTTGCGAGAACGAGTTTGTGTGTCTTAGAGAAAATATCTGTCAAATGAACTTTAAGGCAAAGGCAGGCAAAGCGAGCTGTCACACAGAAAGCTGCACACACTCACACTTAAATTGGACTGAAGTGCATCCTTATTCTTGAATTGCACTTTTTCATTGTGCAAGGGATGCATGACAATTATCTGTCCGATTGTTATCCAAGCGATAATGGCTAAATTTGAGGTCACAGTTATCGGAACGAAATAAATAGACCCAATAATCAGTCACTTGCCCCCATGCTATACTGTAATCCTCTGCTGCTTTGCGCTTCATACTTTGGCTGTGAAGTGCATCAGCTGTTGAAAAATATTTTGAGAACCATTATTCCCGATCCCATATTGGTGCGAGCAGAGGCCGGCAGAGCTCTTTTGTGCCTCTCTGCTCACAAAAAAAGTGAACTGCACTCATGCAACAGTGATCCATTATCCCGATCTCATATTGCTGCAGGCAAGAACCAGCAGAGCGCATTTTTGTTGGGCCTCGAAGCTTTTTTTGCGCCCATTTCCAAAAAGTGTACTTTACTCATGCAACCACAATTCATTAACCCCACCAGCAGAAGGCACTTTTTAAGGAGGTGTGCCTTTCTGGCCTGCCTAAGAAGAAATGCACGGTTTTTGCTGCCATCTATAATCTGCGGTTGACTATTGCTGAGAGCTGGAACTGGCATAGAGCAGTTTTGCCTGCAATCCATTCTCCCCAGTCAAGTATTACTGAGATAGAGGCCCAAAGAGCAAATTTGTGTCATGCAAGGAAGCTCTTTTACCCATTCTGTACGCCTACCATGAACAGCACGCATGAGGCCATGATCCATTATTTACGGTTGCATATTGCTGCGAGCGAGGAACGTCAGATTACACTTTTGTCGGGCTCGCCGGCTGTTTTTTTTTTTGCTGTTATTTCCGCTTTCAAATTTACTACACTCTGTGGCCACGATCCATTCTCCCTAATCCCATTTTGCTGCGAACGGCGACAGTAATACAATAGTAACAACACAGTAATAACATAATTCACAAAATAATAGTTTTTCTTTCAGAAATGCATATCAAACTGGTAGCTTTTTGCCCTAATAAGGGAAAAAGAAGTAGCTCTCAGCTGCAAAAATTGGAATAAGTCATATAAGGATCCATGAAAAAGTCCCAATGAAAAGTCTTCCATTTTGAAGTTCTAATTTGGGCCAATTCCAAACCAATTGAGAGAGGCTTTCCGAAACAGATGGGGGAAGCTATCGCGCCAAGCTTTTATTATGATGCTGTCAAATGAGAACGTTATGAGATTTTAGCATTTCCTTACCCCAAAGAGAATCAGGAGACTACGTCAGGACTATTTGAAAACCCCAACATTGTTTGCTTATTACAAACATAAATATATATGGAAGTATTGGCTCAAAAACGATTTTGTCCCCTTTATCAGGGGTCGGGAACCTTTTTGACTCAAAGAGCCATAAAAGCAAAAAATATTAATTTTATTTTGGGAAAGAGCCACACCATATATTATGAGACAAATTTACTAAATTGCTAAACCCGCGCCCCAGACAAAAGCTTAGTCTTCAGCACATTTATTTTTGATGATTTGATAAAAATTATGAAAAGAGAATAATGCCAGAGCCCCTGTCCCAAAATCAACAAACATACCACTTTAAACTTGTCTCTTTCTTGCAATGACTCAAGATCGGTTAAATTCCTTTTGACCCTTTTTTATCATACATATTGGTTTCAAAACCAGATGCAAGCATTTATTTTGTAAAAACGTCACAACATTCTGAGAATAGGGAGCCTTATGTGCTTACCTTTGGCGAGAGATGGGAGGGAATGCTTGTACTTTTTGCATAGCTCCACCCATCCCTCCCACTCACCCAATCAAATGACTAAGTTCTCTTCCGGTGTTTTGGCGTATTTACAGTTCTGTGGATTCATCAAAAAGTATCTGAACACTGAACACAGATTACATAGTGAACTTTTAAATAAAGGATTCTTTAGCGTTGTACAGCTAAAACAAGTTTTTTTTTTCCCATTTTTTTGTGTGACACCTTGACTGTATATTGTAGTGAAAAACGTGCCATATATATACTGCGAAGTAATCGTTCACCAGTAAGTTTCGGTTTGGCTTTGCATGTAACTTAACAGGATAGACGAACTAAGTTTTGGACAAGATGGAGAAATTTTGCATGCAATCAAATCTGTCTCTGAGCCACAGATACTCGTAGAAAGAGCCATATATGGCTCGCGAGCCATAGGTTCCCGACCCCTGCCTTTATGGTCGTTTTTTAAAAGTTTTTTTTTCTTTAACATCCTGAAAATAATCAAACATTTGTGTTGAAAGGGGGGAAAAGTCAGCTCCTGATCATCTTGGCCAAATTTAAATTTGGATGCTCATCATTGAGAGACTGCCGAGAGAGACTGACTGGGAAAGGTCAACGCCGCAAACAGCATTAACAAAAAAAGTGTCGCAGTAGTCACAACATCGAATGCCAAGAAAGCATTCCAAAAATGTATGAAAAATGAAAAAATAATTAACTATAGATGTTACAGAATGTGAAAATGGTTGTGGGGGTATTGATCATTTGAAATGACTTACTCCTTAACATTATGTAAGTGCTTTGACACTTAATGTTACACCTGTCTTGGTTAAAAGAAACACAACACTCATTCTTCTCAATTGGCATAAGTCGCTTAAATTAATCAAAATAGAAATAGAAAGACTGATGGGACCAGAACCCCCCGTGATAATAAAAAATCAGAGAAGCACGTAAATATTCGGATGATGATATGCACCTGATTATAAGCCGCACCCAGTACATTTTTAAAGGAAAAAACATTCTGTACTTACATAAGCCACACCTGACTATAAGCCGCATGTGCCAACATTGAAACATCAGATAATTACAAAGAAAGACGGTACACGTAAAGTGTTTTAACATGATACGTTACCTTACCCCTTTAACGTTCTGACGGTCTGCTGGCGGGCCCCTGGACTTTTGATAAACAAATATGTGTCCGTACGATGCCACCAGTCACTATAATACGTCATGCCACATATCATTGGAAATCTTAAACTCTTGGGATTACATATATGAACATGTCAAAATATATACAACAGAGAAACATCACGATCAATCTGAAACAAGCTTCCCAAAAAGTATAGAGCCAATATAACTCACCATTATGTCCTCTGGTCATCTTCATCTTCTTTGAATGTCTGTGAAAATGGCTTCGTTACATCAAGAACAATCCATAGAATCTAGGAAATATGCATAAATTAGCTGCATCATGGCATAAGCCGCAGGGTTGAAAGCTTGTGACAAAAGTCGCGGCTTATAGTCCGATATTTGCGGTAGTCTCCTTCCGATTTTAACATATGCTCTGCCGCCTCCCGCTGGCAAACAATAGTCGACCGGGCGATAAAAGATCTTGACTGCATGAGTGCTGTTCATTTCAGGCAGAAATAACAGAAAAAAGACACCACGCATCACACAAACTTTCTCCCTCTTTCCCGATCATGGCAATAGTTGCTCGGGCATAATGGATATCGTCAAACAAGTGCAATTCATCTTAGTCTGGCTTCAATGCCATGCCTCAGTGGCCGGAACCGAAAAAAGAAAACGCTCTGCCGGGCCCTGCTCTCTGCAATAATCGACTATTGATAATGGATTGTGGCCACAAGGGTGCGATTAATTTTAGGCAGTAATAACAGCAAAAAAGAGCCACTACGGATGACACAAATTTGCTCTCTTGGCCCCCATTTACAGCAATGGTCGACTGGGGATAATGGATCATGGTCAAAATAGTGCAGTTCCTTTTGGCTGGAGCACAATGGCACACTTCAGCATTCCGAACCCACACAAAATCTACTCTGCAGATCCTTGTTTTCTGCAAAAGTCAACTGTGAATAATGCATCACAGTCACTACCATGCATTTTGATACATAGATGGGCCAGAACGGCATGCCTCCTGAAAAAAAGCGCCTTTTGCAAGCGCCAGCTCACAGTAATATGCAATTAAGGATAATGAATCATGGCAGCAAAAGTACAGTTGACCTTTTTATTGAACAGAACAGCTCAAAAGAGCCGCCAGGCCCTGCAAAAATCCACTCTGCTGGTCCTCGCTTGCAGGATATGTGATTGGGGATAATGGATTTGGCCCTGTACGACAACAGATTACTATTTGGTGGACAGAATGGCAAACAAGGGGCTAATTGATCAGAGACACAAGAGTACAGTTTACTTTTTGGTGGACAGAACAAAACAAAGCTATTGCCACGTCTCAAAAAAGTGCCTTCTTCTGGCCCTCGCTTGCAGCAATTTGCGATTAGGAATAATGGATCATGTAATATTTTTCAATTCATGATTCACTGAGCCTGCAAAATCTGGGATTACAATATATTATTTTTTATCTATTATTTTAAATGATCATTTATCTAAAGCTCCATTGGCCCCATTTGGGTAGTTTTTTAACAATCATGTAAGTAATTTCTTATTACAGTTAAAAAATGTGACGTCCGATTCAAAACGCGTTCCATCCATACATTTTCTATTTTCAACGTTCTCAAATTTCCTGGAAAGTCACAATGACCTATCACAGCTGAGCTATTTTCAGAACAGATCCACCACATTGATGACTCCTGCTTGTGGGAGATTATTCCCCTTTCTAGGTGGTGCCATTGAGTATCTTTTCATCAAATTGCGCCGTCAAAAGACAAAAGAAAAACGCTTACGTGGCTGCTTGATATTAACAAAGAGGAATTCCCATTTGACTTGTTCTTCTTTTAAGGCTCGCCATGTTGGATGCAGATGAAAGTTAAGATAGCAAAGGCGAGGCGCATGTGTTTTGCACGGCAAGGTGGGAGATAAAAGCCCCGAATGGCCTGTCCTCGTAAAGAGGGGATCAGCCCTGGTCTGCACGCCGGTTGCATACCGATGGGGAGAAAGGGAGAGCCTCTCAGGCGGAATCAAAAAGGGGCGTTCGAAAAAAACAACAACATAAAATCTCTAAACAGAGAAGAAAAATGAGGTAAGGAGAATTCTTCTTGCAGAAAAGAAATACATCGTTGGAAACTCGACAACGAGATTCCAGAATATTTATCAGCGAAAGTGCTAAAAGCAAAATGTTTTATTTTGTTTTGGGTTTTTGTTATGCTTATAAAATACAATCTACTGAAATGCTCATTTACACTAAATCTATCTATGCCTTTTATATAAGTTTATTTAGTCAATTATTTAATCATTTATTTCTTATCCATAATGTCATTTTTATTTTGAAGTTTTACGTTTACTTTGCCATTAAATCTGTGTATTCATTATATATTTTAATGATTTCTTGTACAGTTGTTTAAATGTTTTTTTGTTTAGTTTTATTTCAGAGGGGGAAAGGTTCTTTTTACGTGTTTAAATAGTATGCTTTTGTTATAAAGGCATAGATGGGTTGCATTTTTAAGTTATACAGTATTTGCCATTGAGTATACAGTATTTATTCATTGAGTGTTTTGTTTTTACTTTTAAAGTACTTTCACATAGTTTTTGCTCATTTCTTTTGAACACCTTATTTGTTTCTGTTTTTTGTTTGGGGGGTTTTTCTTTTTCTTTTTTACATTATGCTTTGATAGATAGATAGATAGATAGATAGATAGATACTTTATTCATCCCCGAAGGGAAATTCACAAGGTTGATTTGCCATTAAAACAATTATTTTACTTTATTTATTATTCGTAATATTGTTTTAAGAAGTATTATCTTTATTTTTTTTCTTGTTGTTTTATTTTTATGAATATTATTTACTTTTGGGGGTATATGCATATATTTTAAAATATATGCTGTAATAATAAAGACGGAAGTTGAGTGGTTAGCGCGTTCGCGGCACAGTTCTGAAGTCTCAGGTTCAAATCCAACTACCAGCCTTCCTGTGCGGAGTTTGCGTGTTCTTCCCGAGCTTGCGTGGGTTTTTTCCGGGCATTCCAAAAACATGGATTTCAGGTTAATTGGCCGGTCCAAGCAGCACGGCGGCACATTGTTTAGCACGTGTGCGGCACAGTTCTCAGGTCATGAGATCGAACCTCCTGTGTGGAGTTTGCATGTTCTCCCCTTGCTTGCGTGGGTTTCCTCCGGGCACTCCGGTTTCCTCCCACATTCCAAAAACACGTCAGGTTAATTGGCCAGTCCAAGTTGTCCTTGGGAGTGAATGAGCGAGTGAATTGTCTGTCCCTCTGTGCCCTGGGACTGGCTGGCAACCAGTTCAGGGTGTCCCCTGCCCACTGCCCGAAGACAGCCGAGATGGGCTCCAGCGCCCCCACGACCCTACTGAGGATAAGCAGTGCAGATAATGGATGGCTGGTCCAAATTGTCCCTACGTGTGAATTAGCAAGTGAGTTGTCTGTCTGTGTGGATGGGCTCCAGCACACCTGCGACGCTACTGAGGATAAACGGTGCAGATAATAGATTGATGAATGGAATAAAGGCAATCGGCAGGTTGCAACAAGACAAAAAAATATACACTAGACTATAAAGTAAAAATATGTTTTGTTTTTGTTTGTTATTTTTGTGAGTTTTGATTTTACTCCTTTTATAAATGCATTCATTTTTGTAATTGTTTTTCTATATTTATCATATTTCCTGTATACTTCAATTGTGATTTTTTTTTCTCATTTTTTGCATTTCCTACTTTTTTAAGAACAATAAAACATAATTCTGTCTCCATGTTTTTTTTTTTGTTTAATTTATTTATTCATCATGAATATGATAATGGGTGTGTTCATGATGTAGGAATATTTAATTTCTAAAAATTATAAATGCTCCAATACTGAATGGCACACATGCCACAAAAAATATATAACTTATTTTTATAGCGTGGCATTATCTCAGCTGAACACATAAGTCGGTATAAAAAAATACATATAAAAATGGGGAAACTACATCAGGCAAACGTTTCTCCAACCACGGCATTTTGGTACCTTTCTGGTACTAGCAACATTTTCGAGTGTTTGATGAAATCATATGATGTATTGCAGTCAGTGCAGATGATTATGTTGTACTCATGATGGGAAAATACGCCAATTGTAGTGCTTTAATACCAAATGGCCCACATGCCTTGGCTAATACGGATTTTTCTTGAAAAGCAACCTTGAAATTTACTCATTTTATCGGAAACATCGTGCGACGACGAGCAGCTGTGGCGGAAAATTGTCATTAACCCGTCATTGGTCTCCCTTTGACCCGTTTTCAATCTTCGACAACACCGACACTGAGCTTTCGTGGATTCTTTTTTAAGGTCAGGACTTTGAGAAATTGCTTGGAAGACATTTTGGCACCTGGACGCTGCAAATGAACAGCAAAAAATAGAAAAAAAGAGATAGTCGAAGATGCTTTCGGATGATTCCGTTTTTTATAGTTTATTTTTCTCCCGCAGCTGTCGCCACAAAGGCTTGGGCGAGCATGACCTGTGTTAAGAAGAGAGGCACAAAGACCAATAATGGTGCACTCTACCGGTCCTACCTTGCAGCAATAAAGAACTGGAGATAACGGGTCACAGCCACATGTGTGCTGTTCATTTTAGGCAGAAAGAAGAGAGAAAAACAGAGCCTAAAAATATCTGCTTTCTTGGACCCCGCTCTTAGCAATACTCGACTGTGAACAATGGATCTCAATTAAAACAGTAAGGTCCATTTTAGGCAGGCCACAATAGTGCTTTTCAGAAGCTAGAAACAGACATAAACTGTGCTCTGCCGGCCCCTGCTTTCAGCAATAGCAGATTGGGGATAACGGCTCACGGCCACAACCGTGCATTTAATTTTAGGCTGGCTTGAACAGCAAGCCTCCTGACAAAAGTACCTTTTGCCGCCCTATGTTCGCAGCAAATATGCGACCAGGAATGATGAATGGCATTATCACGTGTGTCGTTCACTTTTTAAGTGGACAAATGGTAAAAAAGACAACCGTGCTTGACAAAATACTGTATGCCCTTTCCCGGCCCCTGCTTGCAGTAATATGCGGTTAGGGATAACGCATCATGGCCACACAAGTGCAGTTCATTTTAGGTGGAAATAACAGCTAAAAAAGCCTCCAAGCCTAACAAAATTGTGCTTCATCAGTCCCCGCTCACAACACAGCTCATGTCAGCCCGGAGCAGTAACTCTTTTAGTGGCCAGAATGGAAAAAAGAGCCACTAGACCTGGCAAAAATGTGCCAAATTGAATATCTACAAGAACATCTATCCATCCATCCATTATCTGGACCGCTTATCCTCAGTAGGGTCGCGGACAGTGTTCCCTCTAATTTTCCACGGGTCTGAGCGTTCACACAAAGTCGGTGAGCAACGCTTGAAACAACAGTGAGCATACATAATCCCAAGTGTGGCAAGATAACTAATTATCAAAGATGTCCAAAACTTGACATTTTGCTGAGTTTCCAGCGATGCAAAATTATTTTTCTCTTTTGAATGAATTGACTCATATACTATTACAAAGGTTGTATGGCCTACAAACGTCATTTGTTCTTACAATCCTTTCACAAGATATCCATTTCTTTTTTTTTCCTGATATATTTTGTCGCATAATATTAACATTTTTGGGGGCTTATTTAGTCGGTTGTACAGATACAGAACTGTACTTATTCACATTTTATAGTGGAAGTACAATGTTGGCAACAAGATTCACTCGATATAATTGGAAATTATTTGAATGCAAAACAAACTTTTTGTTCTTTTTTCTGTGTTTTTTTTCTACTTTTTAAAAAAATCTTTTAAAAAATGTCTCATTGTGTTTATTTTTTCTGAGCTGTTCCTTTTTTTGTTCTCTATTTACTTTTTTCCTACGTTTCTTACTTTTCTTTTTTTCTGGCTTTTTTCTAAATTTGTCCTTTTTTTCTCTTCCTTTTGTTTCTTTTTTTCTCAGCTTTTCACTACTTTTTTATTTTGGTATTTTTTTCTTTTTTTTCTATTCCCCCCTTCTTTTAAGTCATTTTGTGCATAGTTTTACATAATATTTGGTCATGTTAGGATTAAACAAGCAAAAACAACTTGAAGAGCCGTTTAGGACACGAAAGAGAAGGTTCCGTTTAGTAAGCCGAGCCGAAGAAGCCGGTTCTCAACAAACTCTATTTTTTTTTGTATTTTTACCTTCATGCACTGTAACTTTGACTTAAGTCGCTTCTTAATTAGTAATTTTGAGCCCTCATTTTTGTGCGCTGGCTAGATTTTCTTGTGCGCTGAGAATGTGCAACCAGTGCGCAATTGCGCACACGCGCAGTTTAGAGGGTACACTGGTTGCGGGGGTGCTGGAGCCCATCCCAGCTATCTTCTGCAGTGGGCAGGGAACACCCTGAACCGGTTGCCATACAGTCTCCACAAGAACATAATATTATATAAAATTATCACCCTGCTTTTAAATACAATTTGGCTTTTATAAAATATTGTTAAATGACAGAAACAATATTTTTAAAATCTTGAAAATATAAGAAAATATTACAAAAATAATATATAATTATTTGATATTACAAAAATAATATATAATAAATAAATAATATAATTCAAGTATCTTCAACTTTTAATTGTTTTCTTCTCTAACCACTCATGTTAGCCACTAAGCTACTGGCTGCTGTTATTGTTAGATGTTCCTACTTTTTCTAACTATGACTCACTTTCTACATCTCCTTCTGTAAACGTATGTTTTTTTTTTTAATTGAGGCATTTGGCGCTTTTTTGACTGTTCCCTTCTCTAGCCTCTCCTGCTAGTCACTTGGCTGCAGGCTATGGCTAGGTGCTACTATTATAGTTAGCTGCCTCATGTAAACAAGTAAAGTCAAGTCAAATTTATTTATATAGCCCTTAATCACAAAAATGTCTCAAAGGACTGCACAGGATTACAATTACACAATTACCTGATCTTAACCCAACATGCGGGCAAGGAACAACTCAAAACCTCAGCGTTAGGAAAAAGAGAAACCTTGAGAAGGGACCTCACAAGTGGTATCCTCCTTCCAGGATGACCAGGGTGAATTACATTTAGCATTACAGTACACAAACATAGTAAACACTAGGTAACATGTTGAAAACAGACCGGAAAGTGCATGACAGCAGCGACGCCCCCAGCCTGTAAACTAGTCCAGAAAGTCTATGACGGCAACGACGCAGCTTCCCATCCCTGCCAGCTGGTCCATACAGGCGTTCACATGCTTCAGGTCAAACGCTGGTCCGCTGACTCATCTCAAATCGTCCTTCTCCTTTGTATCACCATCAGGCAGGCAGTCGGAAAAAGACAGGAGAATACAGAATATGAGGTGGTCATCAATCATAAGCTTTGGAATAGAAGTGTGTCTTAAGCCTTGATTTAAAAATGTCCATTGAGGTTGCAGATCTTATCTCCGGAGGCAGGGCATTCCATAGCATCGGGGCCCGGATGGAGAACCCTCTCAAGCCTGCAGACTTCTTGGCTCTCAGAGTCACAAGTAGACCAGCATTTTCCGAGCGCAGGAACAAAGCAATATTTACCTGGCCCATTAGAAGCTTCTCCCGCTAGCCGTTACCGTTAGCCACTTACACCCACTCTAGCTAACTCCAGGTATGGGCTCTTTTCAGCAGCTCTAGGTGTAGTGCCTCCTGACAATAATGCCTCCTGCCACTCCCCAGTCACAGCCATTTAGATTAGGGATAACGGATCATGGCCACACAAGTGATGTTGATTACAGGCAAAAATAATGTCAAAAAGAGAGCCATGAAGCCTGACGAAATTGCACTGTGCCGGTCCTCGCTCGCAGTGATATGCAATCAGGGATAATGGATCATGGCAGCAAAGTTGCAGTTCATTTTTTGGGAGGACATAATGGAACAAAATAGCCACGAGGGAAGACAAAAATGCGCTCTGCCGGGCCCCACTTGCAGCATTATGGGTCTAGGGATAATGGATCATGGCCACACAAGTGGAGAACATTTTAAGAGAAAATAACAGCAAAAAGAGACCCGCCAAGATAAAAAAAGTGCGTTCTGCCAGTCCTCTCTCTCTTGAGTGCACTTGATTTTAGGCAGAAATAACGGCAGAAAGAAAACTCTAAAGCCCAACAAAATTGTGTACCGACAGTTCTCGCTTGCAACAATATGTGACTGGGGATGCTGGATCATGTCAGCACAAGTGCAGTTCACTTTTTGCTGGACTGAACGGCAAAAAGAGGCACAAGACTTGATAAAATTGTGCTCTGTTATTCTCTGCTCGCAGAAACATATGATTAGAGATAGCAGATTGTGTCTAAACAAGTGCAGTTAATTTTATGTGGAAATAATGGCAAAAGGACAACTGTGAACCCCAACAAAGGTTTTCACTGGCAGTCATCACTCACAACAATATGCGACCGGGTATAATGGATCGTGTCAGCATGAGTGCAGTTCACTTCTTGGTGGAAAGTACATCAAAAAAGGGCCACCTGATGATTTAGCTTTTCATAGTCCCTTTTCCTCCCGCTGCCACTGCCACAAAAGCTTGGGCGAGAATGGCTCGTCCATTTGTAAAAAGCCGGCGGCTTCCCGCAGTGGCACTGTGTATTTATGGGGTGATAATGGCGGCCCCTGAGGTTGAGAGTGGTCATTACGCGGGGGCCGCCGTGGCTCTGGTGGTTAAGGTCACCTGCAGCACAGCAGATGTCGGCGTACTCCACGGCTGAATGCGTAATTATCTCCGCTTGGCTAGTAAAAAAACAAAAAAAGCAGCGGGTTGGCACAAAGTGGGTGCTTTTTGGTCTCGATGGACACATGGTAGCCTCACTTGGAGTTTGCAGTGACTTTGGGGACCCTAAAATGAAAAAAAAAACATATAACACGATAGTGAGGAAAGAAATAATGGCTAAATATGACATCACAGTTACCATCCAGAGATACTAAAATATTTCATTTGACGCTTCAAAATCAGTAAACACTACTTGTTTGACAGATTGGAGCATTTATGTTCTTAAATAGTACATAAATAGTAAATAGTAGTAGAACCATTTGGTCTTGTCATCTTTTTACCTCTACATAATATCCATGAGGCACCGGAGAAACACTATAATTAATCACTTGACGCTAGGCTATAATAGAAAGATTCATCGCATTTCGCTTCCCCATTAGAATATATTTTGATTTCCTATAGAACTGGTAGCGCCACTTGGTTGTGTTTCCTACGTCTTATAGTCACTTGATGCTAGGCTGTAAAAGGAAGATTTGTGGCATTTATGTTTCTCATTAAATTATATTTTGTTTCTATAGAAGTAGTAGCACAACTTGGTCGTGTCTCCTCTCTACCGCTTCATAATGTGTGTGAGGCACCGGAGATATACTATTATTATTAATTTGATGCTACACTATGTTATTCAATCAGTAGACACTATTTGTTGGAAAAAAATCAAAACATTTATGTTTTTTGTTAGATTATATGTTTATTTTCTATAGTTTTAGTATAGTAAAAACTTGGTCATGTCTTCTCTGTAGCTCTCCTTAATGTTTGTGAGGCGATGGAGAGCTCGCCCTATCTCAAGTCAACTTGAACGTTGAAGCATTTATGCTCCTCATTAGAATGTATTGCGGTTTTCTATACACGTATTAGCACAACCTGGTCATGTTTTCTATTTAAATCTCTGTACTGTGCACGAGGCACTGGTGAGCTTTAACATTATCAGTCACATGGCCCAGGTTTTTGTGATTTACAGGCTCCTCATCTTAAGCGTGTACATTGAGTTTTGTTTTGCTTAATACTTGCTTATGTTGCCTCTTAACCTCCTCACATAGTGCACGAAGCACCAGAGCACTTGAACATAACCGATCACATGGCTCAGGGGTTTGTGATTGTGCAGGCTTCTGACTTGCATGTATAAACATGTACATTGAGTTTTATTTTGTTAACTAGTAGTTCAACCTTGTCTTGTCTTCTCTCTAGCTCTACATAATGTGTGCGAGGCACGAGAGAGCTCAGCCATAATCTGTCGCTCGTCTTTAAGTGTTGTGATTGGACAAGCTTGTAAACTTGCCATTGAGTTTTGTTTTCTATTGTTTAGTAGTAGCACAACTAGGGCCTGTCTCCTCTGTAACTCTCCGTATATATATATAATTTGTAGCATATTGTAAAATAGCACAACTTAAGACATAAACAAATAATAATATGAAAAAGAATGTAAATAGCAAGCAACATTAGCTCACATAATATACGAACCACGTATCATAGCAATAGTCTAGCATAATAATCTTGCATTGTTATACTTTAATTGTTTTCGATATTATTTTAGTATTTTTTTGCATCTGTTATATTCCGAGTTTTTTTTTTTTTTTTTCATTTTCGCCTTAATGTGTTAATGCTAATTATTAGCTTTTCTTTTCCTCCCACATTGTTATCGAGTATCGTGACTGGGCTGCTGAACTTGAGTGAGTACATTGAGTTTTGTTTTGTTTTGTTTAGTAGAAGTAGCTCTCCATAATGTGCACAAGGCACCAAAGAGCTTGATTATAATCATTCGCATGGCTGCAAGAGAGTATGTTGAGTTTTGTTTTGTTTTTTTCAAGCTTGGCCATATTCAGTCAAATGGCTCAAGGTGTTGTGATTGTACTGGCTTCTAAACTTCAGCGTGTTTATTGAGTTTAGTTTAGTTAAAGAACCACTTGGTTGTGTTTCTTCTCTAGCTCTCTGTAATGTGTGCGAGCCACCGGAAAGCTTGAACATTATCAGTTGCATGGCTCAGGATTTTGTGATTTTGAGGTTTCTGAAGTCAAGTATGTTGAGTTTTGTTCTTTAATACTGCAACTTGGTCTTGTCTCATCTATACCTCTTAATGATGTGCACAAGGCACAAGTGAGCTCACCAATTTTCTGTCCGGGCTTCTGAACTTCAGCAGGTACACTGAATTTTGTTTTGTTTTGTTGTAGGACAATTTGGTCGTGTCTCCTCTTTACCGCTCCATAATGTGCGCAAAAGCACTGGAGTGCGTGGCTATATTCATTCACATGTGTACAGGCTTTTAAGCTTCAGCCAGTATATTAAGTTTTGTTTTTTTAGAAGTAGTATAATTGGGTCTTGTCTCCTCTGTAGCTCTCCATAATGTGTGCGAGGCACCTGAGAGCAAAGAGTCTATGTCGTAGCATATTGTAAAGTAGCACAACTTAAGAAGTAACATTGGTATAGTAATGTGCAAAAGACGGCATAAAAAAAAACAGCAAGCAACATTGGCTATCTTAATGCAAGAATTGCGTAGCATAGCAACAGTCTGGCATCATAATCTAGAATTATTATACTGAAACTGTTGTCTAGATTTTTTTCAGTAGTATTCTCATCTCATCTCATTAGCCACACCGCTTATCCTCAGTAGGGTCGCGGGGGTGCTGGAGCCCATCCCAGCAATCATCGGGCAGTGGGCAGGGGACACCCTGAACTAGTTGCCAGCCAATCACAGGGCCAGTAGTATTCTAGCATGGGTTATATTCAAAGTTTTTTTTCTGTTTTGGCCCAATGTGCTAATGATAATTATTAGCGCTCGCAGCTCCCTACTAGCAAGTACTCGGATCTTGCCCGCTAATGATGTGACATGTGTCACTTCGGAAACTTTTCTGTTTCTGCTCATTGTTGTCGTTATTATTAAGCCGAATTGTTGGTAACCATGGAAACATCCACTGTGTCAAAAAGCTCATGCTATGTATCCCCTTAATTGGCTCTGTATTTTCTCCTGCATTTCCAGAAGCATAGTAGATATTGTATATATATATATATATATATATACCGTATTTTCCACACTATAAGGCGCACATAAAATCAGATTTTTTTTTAAAAAGCTGACTGTGCGCCTTATAATCCGGTGCGCCTTATAATCCGGTGCGCCTTATATATGGATCAATATTGAATTGCATGGTCTCGCAACTAAGAGAAACAGCCACGACTCAATTTTTCGCGTAGAAGAAGAAGTGCGCTGTGCATACTGGGAAGTATTAAACAACGATTCTCTTTTATTTGTGCGTTTGTATAAAGAACCTGAAATGGCTCCTATTAAGAGACACGCTTACAGCGCAGAGTTTAAACTCAAGGCGATCAGTCACGCAGTAGAACACGGAAATAGAGCAGCAGCGAGAGAGTTCAACATTAATGAATCGATGGTGCGGAAGTGGAGGAAGCATGAGGATAAGCTGTGCCAAGTAAGGAAGACTAAACAAAGTTTCCGTGGCAATAAAGCGAGATGGCCACAGTTAGAGGAAACACTTCAACAGTGGGTTGTTGAACAAAGAGCAGCAAGTAGAAGTGTCAGTACAATCACTATTCAAATGAAGGCAGCGCTGGCACGGGAACTTAACATCAATGAATTCAGAGGTGGAGTGAGAGTGAGCTTTGTGTTTTTCTTTTGTGTGTTTACGTTTTACATTTTACAGTTATTATGTTATTGCTTCATTGTTATTGTTTTGCACTTGTTGTTTTTGCACATTACAAGTGTCACTATATTGTGATTGCACTAACGTTTAATTTACCATAACAGTATCACGTTTTTTTTGCGTGTTGACTAAATGGAGGAAAATTAAAATGTTATGCCTTGCTGATGTTCAAAGATGTCAAAGATGTGTCACGAAAATGCTTTACCTCAAAGAAAATAATAAAACAGCTGTTTATTCATTTTGGGAGTGAATGGAGTTGTGGAAAGCTTGTTTGTTATCTATTGATAAAGTTTGACTGACCTATCTGACTGTTTTTTTGACATTCCCTTTAGCGCGGCACCATCTAATGCTTGCATAATGTAACTACAGCCTCTACTGTTGCCAAGTCAAGTCGAGAATTTATTTATATAGCCCTTAATCACAAAATTGTCTCGAATGACTGCACAGGATTACAATTACAAAATTGCACAATTACCTGATCTTAAACCAGCATGCACTTATAGCGCCTTATAATGCGGTGCGCCTAATGTATGGAAAAAGTTTTAAAATATATCATTCATTGAAGGTGCGCCTTATAACACGGTGCGCCTTATAGTGCAGAAAATACGGTATATATATATATATATATATATATATATATATATATATATATATATATATATATATATATATATAAAAGAGAACGAGAGAGAGAGCGAGAGAGAGAAAGAGAGATTTAATGATTGCGGTGTTATTGTAACTTTGCATTAAAACATTTTTTTTAAGTTTTATGTCAAATTGGGGCCAACATTTGAGCGAGATAATTGATTGGGTGATTTGATTGTGAATTAATCTATTCAAAACATTGTTCAATCAAAAAAAATAGTTGAGCAGTTGAGTCCTGCAAGTGATGGTCACTGAATCACATCATTTTCTGCGTTTTTCCACTGTTTACTTCTCTAGCCACTTATGTTAGCCACTTGGCTTGTTATTCTTAGCTGCTCCTGCTTCATACTTCAGTGTCACTTGCCTTACACAGCTGCTCATGCAATTGAATGTTGCTAAGTTCCGTTATTCAGGCTTCTTTTTCCCCCTCTTGCCCCTCAGTTTAGCCACTTGGCTGCAGGCTGTGGCTTGCCACTAGCCGGCATTGCGATTGTTAGCTGCTCCTGCTTCAGCCTCACTCGCCCTTTTCAGATAAACATAGCTGAATTCCGTGGTTTAGGCATCTTTTGCTTTTTTCCAACTGTTTCCTCCCCTTGCCTCTCATGTTAGCTACTTGGCTGCATGTTATGGCTCGCCACAAGCTGTGATGGTTGTTAGCCTTTCATGCTTTGTGATTTAATGTCACCCACCTCCAACAGGTGAAGATCACTGGATTTTGTGATTCAGATTCAGATTCAGATTCAGATCTACTTTATTGTCATTCTAGTACACGTGTATACAGAACGAAATGTCGATACATCTGACCCGCACAGTTTCCTTGAATGTACAGATATAAGTAAAAGTTGTATTGTATTATGGCTACGTATAGTATTTTACCATAGTGCCGATAGTGCAAGAGGAGTAGCTAACCAGATGTGCAAAATGGGCAGTCAGGTTAACAAGTCAGGTAAACAGTAACATTAACACTGTAACAATAACGCTGTAAGTACAATAGTGCAGAGAGCAAATGTGCAAGGAGTGGCAAGCTATAAAGAACTGCCAGTAGTGCAAAAAGTCAGATTAGCAGCCGTTTAGATTTAGGTTAACTATATGTTAGATTGACCATTTAACAGTCTAATTCCTACTTTTTCTTTCTCTAGACACTCATTATAGCCACTTGACTGTAGGCTTTGGCTAGCCACTATTGTTACTGTTGGCTGCTTTTGCTTTGTCCTTCAATGTAACTTTTTTACCCACTGTTTCCTTTTCTAACCAATTATGTTAGCCTTTTGACTGTAGGTTATGGTTCGCTGTTATTGTTAGCTGCTCTATGTAAATAAAGTCTGCTTTGACCTTCAGTCTCACTTGCATGGATCATTTTTAATTTGTAATATAGACATTTTCACACCAAAATTAACATAGATATAAAAATTATACAATAAACATAGCTAATTTTAAGGACAGTTTTGCAATGTTTTGATCCTGATTTGATGACAGAATCAAGAAAAAAAATGATCGAAAAGATTACAAAAATAAACCAACAAACAATATAAATCAGGCATCTCCCACTTTTCTCTACTCTTTCCCTCTCTAGCAACTAATGTTAGGCACTTGGCTGCAGGCTATTGCCCGCCGCTAGTTGCTATTGTAATTTTCCTGCTTTATCCTTTAGTGTCACTTGCCTTCGACAGCTGCTCGTGCAAACAAACATTGCTGACATCTGTGACTGAAACTTTTGAAACCTATTAAAGTCTTCCCTTCTCCGGGTATCCGTGTTAGTTACTTAGCTGCAGGTTGTGGCTTGCCGCAATTAATACTGTTAGATACTCATGCTTCATAATTCAGTGTCACCCGCCTTCCACAGCAGCTAATGGAAATGAACATTACAGAGTTCTGTTATTCTCGCATCTGGCACCTATTCCTTGTTATTTGACTTGTTTCCTTCTCTAACCACTCACATAATGTCTCAATGCCTGAAAAAATCGTATCTGCTTTTGCACTCTTTTACTGGCCACTTAACACTTACACACTGAACTATTCTGAGTGATATATAGCAGCAGATATATTGTATTCTTTTTGCTTTATTATTGTATTGTTCTCAGCGCAGGGATGCTGCTGCAAATGTGAATTTCCCTGCGGGGATGAATAAAGTATCTATCTATCAATCTATCTATCTATCTATCTATCTATCTATCTATCTATCTATCTATCTATCTATCTATCTATCTATCTATCTATCTATCTATCTATCTATCTATCTATCTATCTATCTATCTATCTATCTATCTATCTATCTATCTATCTATCTATCTATCTATCTATCTATCTATCTATCTATCTATCTATCTATCTATCTATCTATCTATCTATCTATCTATCTATCTATCTATCTATCTATCTATCTATCTATCTATCTATCTATCTATCTATCTATCTATCTATCTATCTATCTATCTATCTATCTATCTATCTATCTATCTATCTATCTATCTATCTATCTATCTATCTATCTATCTATCTATCTATCTATCTATCTATCCATCTATTCCAGCTATTGGTTCTCAGCGACATTTCATGGCCTTTCACTGGCTGAAATTCATCTTTACTCGGAAGTAGGCCTCTTTATAAGCTGCAACGACCTCTGATGGTTTGAATTAATACAAGTTGTCACTTTAAAATAAGAGATTTTCCTGGTAATGAGGTTATAATCTTCTAGACTAGAACAAAAAGGATGTGAGAATTTAGCAAGCGTTAACAAGCGTCAAGTGGATAAATCCGTCCGTCACCTCCTGTTTTTTGTAACCGACATCTGACGGCATCGTGCACTGTTCCTCTTGTGCACGGAGATGGAAGCAAAAGTGACAGACAGGATTTGTTATCCTAATCTCTTGGCAGGTGATCACGCTTCCTCGCTTCTGTATCAGCGACTCAAAAAGAAGATTCACTCTCTTTTCCGTTTTGTTTCTGCTTTTGATTTTTTTTTTAACCAATCAACTGTCACTCGGGACTTTTGTCGACTGATGACTCATTTGAAGTCATTCCCCAATTTCTGAAATAACACCGACACATGAAGGACGCTTACTTTTTAGGAAACTCTTTCGAAACTTCTATTTTGGAGGTTTAGTTTTACGTCATTTTATTGTTTGTTGAGTTTTTATAATTAGGAGTTTGAGGAAAATCTTGGGGACAATATGTACTATATTGTCCGGACTAATATGTTGCAGTTTTTTTCATACTTTGTCCAGGGGTGCAACTCATACTCCAGTGAAACTTATATGTACAATTATTAACACATTATTATACGATTGAGTTTTTAATTTTTATTAGAGGAACCTAGTTTGTGTGGTGGGAACATCTTGACCACTGCCACATGGAACATCTGTCAGGAACCAGGAACGGAGACGGGAACCCAATTGTGTTAGTTTCTTGGTTTTATTGAGAAAGGAGATGTAAGCTGGCACCCACGATCCAGTGATTGTTGATTGTGGGGATCAGGTCGCTCGGGACGCGGAAGTGGCACTTCTCTGGTGAGCGATAGTGGTGTCGAAGAGGGAAAAGCAAGTCAGGTTACCGAGGCGCAGGAGCAGAGACGTGATCAAACGGAGCCGGGAAACGTACGGGAGTCAAAAAACAGGGAGTCAGGTTCGGAAGGGTTACCTTAGCGGGAGCTGAAGGTTTGCAACGATCGGACGCCGGTAACGGAGCCGGAGAGTTTAAAAAGTGGCAAGGAGCCAATCAGCGACCAGGGCTGTTGGCGCCATCGGGGCAGCCGCAGGTGCCCCAGAACAGTAATCATGACAACATCCCAACCTTGAATCAACAAGGGAAGTTTAAATAACTTATCTATGAGATGGAAAGATACTCTTCGGACATTTTGGGTCTATTTGAGACCAGATGGAAAAACTTTGCAGAGGTGAAAATTGATGAGGGCTATGTTTTATACTTTAGTGGACAAGCACATGTATGGTGTGGGATCATTGGTACACAAAAACATCAAGGCCTCTGTATTAGCATGTTGCCCAATCTCAAGCACAACCTAAAAACACAGTGACGAGGATACTGAGGACTTTTATGCCCAGGTTCAAGACATAACAGACAAAGCACCAAAAAATATATCATCTTCCTGCTAGGCAATTCAAATGCCCAAATTGGTGTGAATGCTCATAAGACTAGAAGAAAACATGTGGAACAAGCTCTGACCTCCAAACCATGATAGAGAACTACGGCTTCTTGAACTAGCTAACTACAACAACTTGGTGTTGGCCTACACTCTTGGCAACCAAAAGAACTCCAAAAAATGGACATGGCCCCACCAGGATAAAATCCACCTCAGTCAGGTTGACTACATCATAATTCCACAATGTTTCAAACGTAGATTCAGGACAGCAAACATGAGGCTATCTAGGAGACGATGTAGGAAGCGATCTCAAACTGGTCATTATGAACATTCGCACTCGCCTCCAGAAGTTCAAGAAGTCACGGAACCCACTGATCAAGTTTGACCTTGAGCAGTTGGAAGACCCACTGGTGGTCGAGTGCTTACCATGGACGAAGATGTCAAAACCCAGACCACCAAGTTTTCAGAGGCAATGAATGAAGCAGCAAAATACATTGGAGGAAAACACCAGAAGAAGATAAAGCTGTGGGTTACGAACAAAATTCTCCAACAGTGTGACACGAGGTGAGAACTAAGGGCCCGGTCACACAGCCGTTTGCGTCTGTATCGCGGGTAAAATTTTGCGATTTTTTTTTTGCCCGTGGTTGCCCGCGATGGAAAATGCGCAAAATTGGCCAACCCGCTGTTCATCGGTGGTATGCCCGCAAAACAAACGCCGGCGACTGTTCCGCTTCCTCATTGCGTCATTTCTGCGTCATTTCCGCGTGTGGACCACGGGTATAAAAGCTGCCGAGCCGGTGTTATGCCGAGAAATGCATCCTTGCCGAGATTTGCATCCCCTCGCTACTACAACCGCTTTTACCTCGTTTTATCTCACTTTTATATCACTTTTAGGGAATTTAATGGCGAACATATAACCAAAACCACTTCGTCTTGCATTTGTTGGGAATGTAATACAACTTAAACCATTCCGTCTTTGTATTTGTTGTGAATGTAATCGAACGGTAATGCACGCCGTATACAAATCACTTTTGAGCAGGTAACATGTTTATTTTGCCTTTTTCTATTCAAATCGCTCGTATTGAAACTGTTATGCACTCTACCATAAAGCTTATTTCTGCATAATAAGCTTTACGGTAGAGTGCATAACAGTTCTCAAAAGTGATTTATATACAGTGTGTATTACCGTTCGATTACGTTCACAGCAAAAACAAAGACGGAATGGTTTAAGTTGTATTACATTCCCAACAAATGCAAGACGAAGTGGATTTGGTTATATGTTCGCCATTACATTCCCTAAAAGTGATATAAAAGTGAGATAAAACGAGGTAAAAGTGGTTGTAGTAGCGAGGGGATGCAAATCTCGGCAGGGATGCATTTCTCGGCATAACACCGGGCTGTAGAAATCATAACCGCTCAAGACACAGTCCCGTGAAGATCAAGATTTCAAGCTATGGCACCGAAGAAGCCAATATGTTATTATTGTAATAGTGTTTCATTTTTATTTTATTATCTTGTTATGAAATGAAAAGAAATGTCAAGAAATAAAAATGGATTAAGACGAGGTCACTACGGTGACGGGGATCCATGTTCACCCCTTGACGTCTCGAGCACAACTGACGTGTGCTCGGCAAATTGCGCTGTATACACGCGGAGAAAGGCGTTTGACCGTCACACGCGTAACACGCTAATTTCACGTAATAACACCGCGATACAGGCGCAGAACATGCTATGACCGTGCTCCACCCACGATTACCCGCTGAAATTTCGCGTCCTACCCACGTGTCACCACGCCCTGGCCGAGGCTATAGCACGTCGTTCCGCGTCATTTCCGCGTCATTACCTCGTGTGTACCACGTGTGCCGCCGGCGGTTAACACATGGTCTAAAGTTTGGAGCAGCGCAAAACTTTTTCGCCCGGCCAACCGCGCGTGAATTTCCGACCGCGTGTAAAGCACTGCTGTATCTTGTCTGTATGGCGATCTCAAAGCGTCCAACAGCGTCTGGTTCACGGGCAGAAATTTCTGGCCGTGATTCAGCCTCGATACGCCCGTGAAAGGCTGTGTGACCGGGCCCTAAAGTTTTGAGCAGCGCAAAACTTTTTTCGCGCTGCCAACCGCGTGTGAATTTCCGACCGCGTGTAAAGCACTGCTGTATCTCGTCTGTATGGCGATCTCAAAGCGTCCAACAGCGTCTGCTTCACAGGCAGAAATTTCTGGCCGTGATTCAGCCTCGATACAGACGCAAACGGCTGTGTGTCCGGGCCCTAAAGAAGAGAAGAAACAGAGCAGCCAACAAGAATATTTGAAAAAGCTTGAGAGAAGCAAAGGAGAAATTGATCAAAGACCTATATGCTCGGAGTTAGAACAGTGCCTCAACAAGAACAATTCAAAGAAAGCCTTTCATATTGTAAAATACCTCTCAAATACAAAACAGGCAAATGCATGCAGGATGAGGCAGGGAACACACTATCTAAAGAAAAACAAGTCATAAATAGATGGACAGAATATTGCTCCAAACTCTACAACCACCTGACACAGGGAAACCCTGAGGTCCATGGGAAAGTGACGACTTCCCTATCCTCATAAGACGTCGAGGCAGAAATTAACTCACTGAAGAACGGAAAGTCTCCAGCAATTGACAACATACCATCAGAAATTATTACAAATGGTGGTGAACAAACTATAGACATCTTGACAAAGATTTGCAAAACAGGACAGTGGCCATCTGCACGGACAAAATCACTAGTTATTATGCTACCAAAGGAAGGAAACCTTCAACTATGCTCCAACTACAGAACCATCAGTCTCATCAGCCATGCAAGTAAAATTATGCTAAAGGTCTGACTAAACAGACTTAAACCACAAGCTGAAAATATCCTTGTCAAAGAACAGGCAGGTTTCAGGAAGGAAAGAAGGATTTTTAATCCGCGCATCCTATGTGATAGGTTTCAACAACACCAGAGAAACCTATATCACATTTTTGTTGATTTCAAGAAGGCATTTGACAGATTATGGCAAGCCGCTCTATGGGCCAGAAACTAGTTCAGACCATTGAACAATGTATGCCAATGCCAACAATGCGGTACTGATCAACGGTGCCATTGGAGCATGGTTTCAAACCAAGGCTGTATTCTCTGTTCAACTTTATTCAACATCTGGCTGCTGGACTTCCTCACTGACAGACCCCAGTCAGTGCGGCTTGGACAGAACATCTCCGATGTCATCACCCTCAGCACGGGCTCCCCCCAAGGCAGTGTCCTGAGCCCCCAGCTGTTCACCCTAATGACACACGACTGCGTCCCTAGGTCAGCCACAAACCACATCGTGAAGTTTGCGGACGACACAACAGTGGTGGGCCTCATCAGGGACAACAACGACCTGGCCTACAGAGAGGAGGTGTAGCAGTTGGTGGGCTGGTGCAGAGTCAACAGCCTGGTCCTGAATGTTGACAAAACTAAAGAGATCATTATCGACTTGAGGAAAAACCAGCCTGACCGTGCCCCACTTCTCATCAACAACAAGGCTGTGGAGGTTGTCAGCAGCACCAAGTTCCTAGGGGTGCACATCACAGACAAACTCACCTGGTCCGTGAACACTGCATCACTGGTGAAGAGGGCACAGCAGCGCCTGTACTTCCCGCGGAGGATGAGGAGAGCCCACCTGCCCCCACCCACCCTTATCACATTCTACAGGGGCACCATAGAGAGCCTCCTGACTAGCTGTATCTCTGTGTGGTGTGGAGACTGCAGTGCCTCCAACTGGGGTAGTGTGAGGAGGGTGATGAAGACAGCAGAGAAACTCATCGGGACTTCTCTCCCTCCATTCAGCACATTGGCCAGAAGCGCTGCCTATTCCGAGCCAAGAACATCATTAGGGACCCCTCTCACCCCCATCATGGACTGTTCACTCTGCTAGCCTCTGGGAAGAGGTACTGCAGTGTGCGGTGCAAGACCACCAGGTTCTGCAACAGCTTTGTCCCCCTGGACATTAGACTGTGAAATGGTCAATCACACACACAGTAAGCCTACACAGCTGCTAATCTGTACATCTGTTTGTTTGTTTTTTGCACCACTAGCAGTTCTCTTATACCTAGCCACCCCTTTGCACATCTGTTCTCCTCTGCACTATCGTACTCCAGTGTTATTGTTATTGTATAGTGACTTGTTTACCGACTGCCCATTTTGCACATCTGGTTAGCTGCTCCTCTTGCACTCTTTGCACTACTGTATAATATTATACATAGCTATAATTATTTAGTATATTATTAGTACTTCAATACTCCAACTCAATACAACATTTTATTTATATCTGTACATTCAAGGAAACTGTGCGGGTCAGATGTATCGACATTTCGTTCTGTATACACGTGTACAAGAATGACAATAAAGTATATCTGAATCTGAATCTGAATCTGAATCTTCCTAGAGAGGATCTGTCCGAAGCTCTGGAGAAACATGAAGCTACACTCAAATATTGGGGGACACAACATCACTAACCTCCATTTTGCTGATAATATTGCCTAATTGGCAGGACACGAACAGGAACGATCAAACTTACCGAGTTTCGGCAAATAAATCAAAGTATGTATTTTTCAATTTACAATTTTTGTGTTCATTGCATAGTTCGAAAAAGAAAAGAGACAATTCTTATCCATTATTTCGACAATCATTCCAGACCTGTTAAAAAATAAGATATCAAACTTTTGGGACTTTTTTTTATTGTAACCAGTCATAAAAAGAACCAAAGAAGCAAATTTGCTCTTTGCCTAATCAGATTGTTATTGTTGTTTGTTCACATTCAACTACTTTAGTCTGAAATGTAGCTCTCACAATAATTTGACATCATTTTATTCTTTGTTTAGTTTTCACACACGTGAATCCAAAGAAAATACATAATATACCCAAAAACAAGTTCATATTCTAAAGACAGGAGGGTCGCGTTAAAACAGTTAGCATAACTTATTGGTTATCACATAAATAATGCATTAATACATTAATATACTATTAAAAAAACTGGAAAGATATGGCATAAGGGGAGTGGCTTTGCAATGGATTCAAAGTTATTTGACGGGGAGGAAGCGATATGTAAAAATGGGAGTTTTCATCTGAATATTTGGACATCTGTTGTGGAGTACCACAGAGTTCTATCCTGGGACCAAAGCTATTTAATTTATATATTAACGATATTTTTAATGTTTCAAAACTATTGAAAATAGTAATATTTGCAGACGACACATTTTCTATTCAAATGATAACTATATTGATTTGGTAACCTGTATTAATCGCAAACTAATTAACCTAAAAGTATGGATGGATATAAATAAATTATCTTAAATTTTAAATAAAACCAAAGTAATATTCTTTGGTAATCGTAAGGCAAATCAAGATTTGGGGCAATAATTACAAAAGTTCACTACAGCCCCTTTTTATCCTTCAAAAACGTGCAATAAGAACCATATCAGGATCATACCAATATTTTATTCATGCAGTCCAAATTATTGAAATTGGATGATTTAATAAATGTTTTCACTTCACAACTGTTATATAAGGTCAACAAAAACATAGTGCCAGAAAACATACAAAAATTATTCACTCGGAAAGAGGGAAATTATAACTTGAGGGGCGGCAGTAGCCCAGGAGGTAGAGCGCTCGTCTTGGGATCAAGGGATCCCAGTTCGAATCCCGGCTCGTCTGTGTTACATGTCGAAGTGTCCTTGGGTAAGACACTGAACCCCTAATACCCCCAATAAGCAGGTTAGCGCCTTACATGGCTGCAAGGCCGCTATTGGGAAATGTGGAGCACATTGTAAAGCGCTTTGAGAAGTCATTGACTTGAAAAGCGCTATATAAAATGCAGATCATTTCATTTCATTTCATTTATTGTTGAAGCAGAATGGCATAATTCATGTCAGTTTATAGGAGCCCATTGACACAAAAGGATCCTAGATCATCGATAGGAACAGCTCAATGTAGCACAAAGTATGTGCTAACAGCAAGATAGAGACTTTATTTTAGTCATCAAAGTTAAAAAAAACAAGAACAAAAACGTTTGCTCGGCGCTTGGTTTCTTCCTTTGAAGGTACTGGAAAGATTGAAAAAATGGAAGAGAGTGCTTGAAAAGTGCTTAAATTTGGTCATGAAAAAGGTGTACAACCCCTGTTGACAACTCGTAAAAATTGTCACAAAAGTTATAATTCTAAAAAAGGCAAGAACTAAAAAAGCAGATCTGCTCTTTGCCTCATCAAATTGTTGTTGTTGTTTGTTCACGTTGAACAACTTTAGTGAGAAATGTCATCCTCTCAATTAGTTAAATTTTTGGGCTAGTTTGGAAAGCCTCCGGGAGGTTATCATCATCACCATCGTTTGTTTTTTTTATCATGGCTGACATTCAAAAAGTAAATGGCAAGAAGATAAAAGTAGGTCATTGATCGGTTTCCTGATTCGTTTGTGAACGCGGCGACTCGTACCAATTAAGTTCAACGTAAATGGCAACATCACCAGAATAAACTGAATCAAATAAGCAAAAGGACACTATGAATTATGGGACAATACGTATAGTTTTGCCCACATTTTTTGTATTTCATGTTATCCGTGCTTGAATGGGTCTCCTCCGGGCACTCCACTTTCCTCCCACATTCCCAAAACATGTTTTTAGGTTAATTGGTCGGTCCAAACTGTCCCTCGTTGTGAATGAGCGAGTCAATTGTCTTTCCCTGTGTGCCCTGCGACTGGCTGGCAACCAGTTCAGGGTGCCCACTGCCCAAAGATAGCTGGGATGGGCTCCAGCACCCCCGTGACCCTACTGAGGATAAGCGATGCAGATAATGAATGAATTATTGAATGAATTTCATGGTATGTTAGTGGTGTTGGAACACTTTGTATTTGTTTCTATCCACATATCAGCTTGTTCCCTCGGTTGTCTTACTTTCATGTTTTGTTCGTTTAGAGCAGAGGTCTCAAACTCGCGGCCCAGGGACCGATTGTAGCCCCCAGGAAGCTAGTTTAATGACCTCGTCTTGAAATGAAAGTGTGTATTATTTTCCCACTAGAATTTGCTGTATTCTGTCGTGCCACTGAAAACGAGTGCTAAAAGCACAACAGAAGAAGACAGAATACTGAGACTCAAAGTGACCAGAAAGCACCACGTTACTTTTGAAAAGAAACAAGAAAAGTGACGAAGAGATAAGAGAAAAATGAAAAAAAAAGAAGAAATAAGACAAAAAGTAAAACTCAATAAAAAGAAAAAGAAAAAAGGAACAAAATAAAAAATCGAAAGGGAAAAACAGAGAGTAAATTGCACTTTTCTTTTCTTTTTTTTCTCAAATTAATTTTTAGTCTTTCTTTCCTTTTTTCTTTTTTCTTTCCGTTTTCCTTTTTTGCCTTTTTGACTTGTTTTTTGTTCCGATGTCTGTATTCCTTCTTAAAAATACAGTGGAACCTCGGTTTTCGAACGCCTCTCAGTTCGAACAAATCGGTTCTCGACCAAAAATGTAGAGAAATTCTTGCCTCGCTTTTCGTTCAAAAAAATCGGAGTTCGATCGCCGGTACGCTAGGGGCGATGCTGAGCGGCGTACGAGTGTAGATTGCCCCCACCCCTCGTGAAGAACTGTTGTCACGGCAACGCGCACTCCTTCTCTGCTTTCGTTTTTCAAAAGCGGTGAAGGGAGTGTTTTAACTCCTAATTATGCCTCGGAAGAAGGTTGGTGCAAGCAGCAAAGTTGCTACAGGTCAAAAAAGAGGAGTAGTGCGTACAACTATTGCATTTAAGAAAGAAATAATAGCAAAATATGAAGAAGGTGTGCGAGTTTCCCTTCTTTCAGGAATACAGCATGGCTTCTGCAGACAACCGCCAAGGTAAGAAATCCTACTCATAATTGTTTTCTTTATCCTTTAACTGCTCACCACTTGTTGTGGAGACCCGGGTGCTAAATGACACGTAAATGACCTGATTTTTTTATTTTTACATGTTCATGTTAGCGTAATCTTTTGTTCTGAAGATTACGCTAACGCGAACGTACGATTAGCCTGCGTTAGCTTCATGTTTACTTTCGTGGTAAACATTTAGGGTGTTGGAACGGATTAAAACAATTTCACATTACATTTAACGGGAAAAAACGACTTCGGTGATCGGACAAATCGGTTTTCGTACAAAGAAATGGAACGGATTATGGTCGAGAACCAAGGTTCACTGTATATATATATTTTTCCCTTCTTTTTGTCTTTCTTTGATAAATTCTGGGTAAAAATATGAAGAAAAGAGTGTTTTTGCTCACATTCAGTCTCTGTAGTTAGTAGTTTTCCTAGGACTCATTTTTGGTTGCACTAAACATGACAGTGACATCTAGTGGACAAATATAAAACACTGTCCCTTTACGAACAGCAGAATGCTTTTATGAGCGCTGTTTTTGTGGAAAACCCCATATGGCCCAACCTCGCCCAGACCATATGTTCAGCGGCCCCCAATTTGATTGAGTTTGAGACCCCTGATTTAGCTGTCAGTTAGTGTTCTAAAATAGTGTTGTCTCCCTTTCAATTTTTTTTCAGTTGGAGACGGTTAGTTTTCCAACATTATTTGTTTATGGCAGGGGTCTTCAACATGGTGCCCCCAGTCACCGAAGTACCCCCTAAGGGCCTGTTTTGAAAATAGCTCACCGGTGCTAGGTCATTGTGAATTTCTCATGAAATTATTATTTAGTTTTTTGGATGACTGAATAATTGATTTAATAAACCTGGTCTTAACATAGTAATAACATGATAAGTTATGATTTTAGAAGTACAAATAAATACATTCTAGTTCATGGGCTTTAGACAAATACACATATTCAAGAATTGATACATATTTTCTAGCAATTTTGTTCATATAAAGCTAGTTAACGTCCCAGCATTAATTTCATGGTGTTGTCATCATGGTAGTTGTTGTGTACCTATGAGGGAAAGTTTCTTGTGTCGTCTTCTTTTCATGTTTGTTTAGTTACAACTATTTAGTGGTCCAACATATTCTGTGTTGTCTTCCATTCATGTTTTCTTCAGTTACAGCCAGTTAGCGTTCCAGCATTATATTTGATGTTGTCATCATGGCAATCTGGTTGTGTTTTTCTGGAAGTTTTATTGTGCTGTACTTTTCATGTTTTATTAGAGTTGGTTGGTGTTGGAGAATAATGTCGTTGTTCGATCCATGCATATATGTCCTGCGTCCCTCAATTTTTATGTTCTGTTCAGTTAGAAGTAGTTTGTGTTCCAGAATATCCTGGGTGTTTACATTCATGTTTTGCTCAGTTAGAAATAGGAAGTGTTTTAAAATGTTGTAGCAGGGACATGTAGTCAAGCCTGTGTTACTAATGTCTGTGTAAATAAAAATAAATGTTATTTACCTTTTGGTAAGCTGTGACGAAGGGCCCAAAATATCATATTCCACATCGTAACGTGAAAATATCATAATCTAGGGAGCTTGTAACCCCGGGGGTCTACTATGGACAGTTTTTCTCTGAACTTAGCAGAGAAACCAAATAAACATATTTTAGCTTAGCGTAAAAACGTTTCGTGTTTTTTTTTTTCGTTTTTCAGCAGTTTCACGTCGTGACCCATTTCCCAAAAAGTCTCGGATTCCCGATTGTGCTACAGGCCGATCGCCGTCTCACATCGGAATATCCGTCACGGCGAAATTTCAAAGAGCTTATCGCAGAAGGAACATTTTCTGCCTTGCCGCTTATTTGAAAAGAGATTCTTTTTTTTTTTTGCAGCTGAATATGCGCCATAATACGATGAAACGTATCATTATTTAGCATGGAAACGCTCGGCATTGACGGAAAGCATTCAGGGCACATGAAAGCAAATTAGAGTCTGTAACTTTTAAAGGTTGTTTCTTAATAAATTGAATCATTTACCCTCTTTTTTCATGCCAAAAGTTGTTTCTTGGTGGTTGTAACAACAGATTTAAATTTCTTTTTTTGTTTGTTCTATTTTTTTCTTGTTGTTCTTCTTCTTTATCTTTTTATTCTTCTTCTGCCTGTTCTCCTTGTTCTTCTTGCTCTTCTTATTGGTTATATTCTTCTTTTTGTTCTTTTTGCCTTCCTGTTCTTCTTTTCATTTTTATTTTTCTTCTTGTATTTGCCCTACTTCTTCTTACTGTTATTTTCTTGTTCTTCTTGTTCTTCTTCATTTTCTTATTATTGTTATTTCTATTGTTCTTTTTAGTATTATTGTTGCTTATGTTCTCTCTGTTCTTCTTGGTGTTCACCCTTTTTTTGTGTTCTTCTTCTTCCTTTTCCTAGTGTTAGTTTTATTGTTATACCTATTTTTCTTGTTCTTCTTGTTTTTCTCATTGTTTATGTTCTTCTATTTCTTCTTTTCGTTATTCTTCTTCTTGTTTTTCTCATTGTTTATGTTCTGCTATTTCTTCTTTTCGTTATTCTTCTTCTTGTTTTTCTTCTTGTACTTCTTATCTATTTTTTAACTTCTTTTTCTTCTTGTTTTTTTCCCTGTTCTTTCTCTTGTTTTTCTTTTTTCGTCTTGTTCTTCTTGTTCTTTTATTTGTTTTCATGATTGTATTATTATTGTTCTTTTTCTTGTTCTTCTTTTTGTTTTTTCTTGGTCTTTTTGTTTTGTCCTTGTTTTTTGCTTCCTTCATTGTTCTTCTACATGTTCTTCTTGTTCTTGTTTTTCTTTTTCTTCTTTTTTTATTAGCCCACACTCTCAGCATTAGTCGGTACAATGGATCGCAGCCGCAACTGTGCATTTTGTTTTATGCAGGCGAGAACAACATGCCTCCTATACAGGCTTCTTATTCTGGCCCCCACAGGAGCAATTTTTTCTCTGCAAAAGTTGATTTTCAGTGGCGGTAAAAACGGATGTGGAAGGCGGCGACGGCAGATGGCACACGCCCCGAGTAAACGTCGTCTCCAGGCGTCTGAAAATGGCTCGTCAAGGCACTTGCGTCATCTATTTCATGCTCTTGCGTGTGTTTTTTTTCTCTTTTGGGTGCTTGATTGAATTGGATGTTTTGCAGAAAGAGAAAATCATTTCTTTTTTTTCAAAATATCCTTGTGAAGAGTTTCTCAAAATTAACAAACTATGAATTTGGCGATGGGCGGTACATTCATTAGATGAGCAATTATGCCCTAATTGGTCTGGCGGTTATTCATTTTGTTCAAATTAGCTATATTTGTGAAAAGGTTTAAAGAAAGGAAGTGAGTATAACCTAAAATGAAATGATTTTTCCAAAAAATGTGAGAAAAAACAAAAACAAAGGAAGGTGATGTTTTTCTAATGGAAATCTGTTTATGGAACAATCTGTCTTAAGAATCAAAAGAAAACAAGTGTAACATATATGAAATTAAATTTACAATTATTTGCTTTAATCCTTTTCTCAATATTTGTCCTGATCATCGCTTGATTAGGGCAATACATCTTAGCGGGGATAACGTGTGCTTGCTTTGTATTTTGGATAATCACTTTTTTATCATATTTTAGTTTATCATATTTTTGCTTCTCCCTTTATCATCCCCGAAAGCCTTAGGACCAACGGCACCTAAATACTGTACAAAAATACATAATTGTTCCGCTGAAATTAATGAAAATCACATAGTCTATATTTCTAAAAAAAGAAATATGGTTTTGTTTGTTCATTGATCTTTTTGAATTATTATCCTTGTTGAATTATTCGTGACAAACAGAGATAGGAAACAACAACCTGGTAAAATATATAAACGTTCTATCGTTTAGTTGTAGTTGTATTTTTTTATGATTGTATGATTTTGTATTCTAAATATTAAAAGAAATAAGCTTGATTGAAAATGACTTCATATTCTTTTTTTGACAAATAGATGAAATATATTTAGGTCTAAAATTATTTGGTATTAAAGAAAATCGCAATTTTAAGGATGCTTTATTTCTAATGATAATGTGATTAAAACTACAATATTAACATTATTCTTATAGATTTTATTTAATTTACATTTATCATCTGACTTGTTCTGCTTATTTATTTCCATCTATAATTACAACCATAGCCAGGAGATTCTAATTATCTTCCGCGAGATTCTCCTCTTTTCCTGTGGATGTTTATTATTTAACAATATATGCTAATTTTTTCCAATAGAGGATATTTTTTTTTCCTAGCAGATCCACATAATGTTCCAACAAATGCTAATTATTTTCAAGGAGATACTCATTTGTTTTAAATTTAATGTTGGGTACTGTAGCATGTAGTAAGTAGCCCAGTAATGCGCATGACAGTTTCGGCATTCGCCACTACGCGAGGTAACTAGATAGTGGTTTTGGCATTGTAATCGATTAATGATCCCAGCGGTAAGTCATATGGTATCTGTAATTAAAATCAAAATAGTTTTCATGAGAAAGGGTTTTACTCAGAATTCAATTTTCGGGTTTTAATTTTTAAACCATATAAATGAACTGGATATCAAAAGTGTCCTTTTACCTTCAGTGACACAAAAAGACGCAATAATACGTATCTCAATGTAGTTCAACAGTTCTATTCATCAGATTGACGTTATCTAAAGGAGACGTAATAAACTTGGTTAAGTCAAGTCATGTTTATTGGTGACACCCTAAATCACAAGAGGTCTCCAAGGGCTGTACAAACTACAGACTATTAATATACCCTCCCCTGATCTAAAACCTATATGTGGGCAAGGAAAAATTCAAAAACCTCAGCATGAGCAGAATGTACTGACATTAGAGAATAGAATAGAATAGAATATCTTCTTGGCTTTTAACCTCACTGTGAATGTGTGAAACTGGAGTGTCATGCCCAATTTCGTTGTCACAATATGTTAACCCATTTTGTAACAATGACAATAAAGGTATAAACAAATTTGCTTAGGATTAAAAGGTTCAAAGTTTAAATGAGTTAAAGTTCAATGTAGAGTAAGAAAATGTATGCTGTTAAAATGTAGTAGAACAATAGATTTTTGACATATCGTATATCGAGTTTCTTGTATCTTGAGCAGCACATAGGTAGAGGTATAGTTGCATTTATTTAGTTTACATTTAGTCATCTTTTTCTTGTTTTTTTTTAAATCTAATGATATGACTGATGTATTTGTAAGAAACTACTAAAATTGATGAAATCTACATTCTTTAATTGTGTATTAAAGAATTGTGTATTATTTAGCGCTGTCTAGTGATTAAACAAGCTTGATACATAAAACAACAATATTAAGTTGAACAATAAGCCAAAATACTCTGTGTCAAATGAAGGGCAAAAAAAAAACCTGTTGTATTTCACATCGTATTCCACATCGTAACATGAAAACATAAAGGGTTGGGAGAAGTCCTGGCCGCGTTACTGAAAAATAGTAAAAAGTTACTGTTATTAGCTACATCATTTAAATTCTAGCCCTAACCCCCTCAGATTACTGATACCAATAAGAAGTGGTTACTCAATAAATCACTTGTTACAAATTACCGTGTCTAGTTAATTAGAAGTTGACCCCCTAAAACGCCTCATACTCAGAGAAATAGAATATTTATTGGCTTGCCTCATTGGTTTTCCGTTAGTTTGTTGTTCCTGCATAAACCTCGCCCCCTTCCCCACACACTGCCTACCATTTGCTACTGGTGACCCAAAACTAAATATGTGCATTTAAGCTGACCCACTGATTAAAGAATTTTATTTTATAGTTGTACATCTGGCCCGGATGCAAGTATATACTGTAGGGAGAATATCTCCATTCAGGGCAATCATATTCTGTGCTTGAGAAGGTGCCATCATAATTTTATTTAGTTGTGCTTTGTGGGTAGATATAAACACGCTCACCATTGTTTTAATTCACACTTTTTGGAAATGCAAAATAGTTTATGATTGATGTTGTGTGGTGGGGAAAATGTTGTAACAAAGGGCTAACTCGTTAGTGTGAAAACATGTTTGGGATACTGTACTGTGTGGTCTACTGCACTTCTCACAATTTACCCTGCATCTTTTAACTGCAGTTGTACCTCCTAGTGGCGGCCTGGCATGTTCATGTCGCGGTCAACAAGGTGTGAAGTCTAAAGTGACACATCAGCGCGGCGTTTTGTTAGCGTTAGCATGTTTGGCTCCCTGCCCGGAGACGTGCAAATGAAATGCGCGGCGGCGTATGTCACGCCGCGCCAGGGGCCCAACAGCCCGGGGGCCAAAATGTCAGATGACGGCTCAGCGGAGGGCCCGCTTTGTTGTCGGGCCAAAACCACGTGAGCTAGCTTGCGCCACCGGGATGTCCGCGCCTATCCTTGCCCCATCTGTTTGTCCATGATGCTAGCACTGTTCGTTAAGCGAGATAAACAACAAGGTCTTGTTTAAAATCTATAAGGAGTCTTTTGATTTAGTGTCCTTTTTCCGAAAAAGTATAACGAACCGATTGCTTCGTTATTGTTCTTTTTCTTTTGTTTTTGTTCTTCTTTCTGTTATTCATCTTGTCCTTCTTGTTTTTCTTCTTCTTCTTCTTGCTCTATTATTGTTAGTTTTTTGTCCCTATGGTTCTTATTCTTATAGTTTGTTTTCTTTTTTTGTTCTTTTATTTTTATTCTTGTTCTTTATTTTCTTGCTCTTGTTGTTTTGATTTTTCTTCTTCTTTTTCATATTCTTGATCTTCTTTCTCTTCTTCTTTTATTTTTATTTTTCTTGTTCTTTCTCTTACTGTTTTTTTTCCTTGATGTTCTTGTCCCATTTCTTCTTGTTTTTCTTCCTTTTCTTCTTGTTGCTCTTCTTGCTTTTCTTATTGTTACTTGTGTTGTTCTTGTTCTTCTCGTTTTTTCCCTGTTCTTCCTTTTGTTATTTTTCTCGTTTTTTAATCTGTGTTCTTTTTCTTCTTGTTGTTCTTTTTCTTGCTCTTTGTATTGTTAGTTGTGTAATTTTTGTTGTTCTTTTCATTTTTGTTCATCTCATTATTAAAGTGCTTATTTTTGTTATTATTCTTCTTCTTGTTTTCCAGTTCATTTTTGTATTTTTATTTTTCTTGTTCTTCTATTGTTGTTGCTCTTCTTGTTTTCCAGTTCATTTTTGTATTTTTATTGTTCTTGTTATTCTATTTGTTTTTGCACTTCCTCTTGTTTTTCTCTTTCTTCTACCTGTTCTTTGTATTGTTAGTTTCATTGGTTTTGTTACTCTTCTTCCTCCTTTTGTTCATCCTCTTCTTGTTCTTTTTTTTTTGTTTTTGCTGTTCTTTTGTTCTTTTTTTCTAGTTGTTCTTTTGCCACTCCTTCAAGAAATAGTCGACCAGAAATACTAGATCTCAGCCACAACAATTTTTTAATTTAGGCATGTGAGAATGGCTCACCTCGTGCTTGCAGCAATATGGGATCGTGGCTAATGGATTGCGTCTGCAAGGCTCAAGCTCATTAACGGCAAATAAACAGCTGCCAGGCCTGCCAAAAGTGCGTTCTGACAGTCCCTACTTATAGCAATATGTGAGTGGGGATAATGGATCGCAGTTGGACAAGTGCAGTTGATTTTAGGTGGAAATAACAGCAAAAAGAAACACCAGGTCTGACAAAAATGTGGTCTGCTGGCCCCCGCTGACAGTATTAGCAAAGAATTACCGTATTAATAAGAATATTAGCTACCTATATATTTTTATATAATTAGTACAGAAGCATGCAATATAGACATTACCCTACTTACGAACGAGATCTTAGGTTCTGGACGATCGTTCGTAAGTTGGATTTGTTCATAAGTTGCTTCAGTGCTATATTTCAAATGGAATGTATGTTTAAGGTTTATTTAAGTACGTTTAAGGCTTGCATTAAGAAACCTCTACTGTTTTGTTCTAAAAAAAAAAAAAAAAAAAATTCATAAAATAATATGCTCTATTAAGATAAATAAAGTTAAGTCTAACTTATTTTTGGATGATGAGCTTCAGGGGTTAGGCGACTTCCTCCTCCGTGTGTCAGGCAGGACGGAAGGAAAACTGAGATCACTTGCACTCGTTTCTTGTTTTTTATTGGAAGGAAGGAATGACAAGACGTGATTCTTCGATCCGTTGTTTGACGAATCTCGACAGGCGGGCGAAGGCTTGGCGGAATGGTCACGGGCAGGTGGAATCGTCGTGTTGTTGGTCGGGGCTGGAGAAGAAGGGCATCGTCGTGTTCGGAATTGTGATCAGGAATCAGACGGGCAGGGCAGGTCGTAGGCAAATTCGGAAACGGGTCGGCAACGAGGATCAAGTAGAAAAACAGGAGGCAGGCAAAGAGTCGGAGGTACGGGCTTTCTGAGCAGATGGCAACAGGTAGCATAGTACAATCAGACAGCTTGTTTCCGGAAGCTGAGGATTTAAATGGACAGGGTGCGCCAATCAGCTGTCCTGGCTGTTGGTGCCAAATCCTGAGCACAGGTGTTCCAGATCCGGGTGATTGTGACACCGTGGTAAAAAGCGGCCCGAAAAAAAGCAATCCAACCAGTTTTTCAACCGCATCAAGCTTTCTTATTCCACTTTCATTTCAAATGAAACGTCTCGCCTCTTTTTTACACTATATAACAACCATATAGAATGGATGCACGAGATATGAAACAATAAAATTGTCAAAGTTCTTAGCACGCTAGAGATACAATATAGAATGTTTACACACAAACTAGGAAGAGGAAGCAGATTTTTTCTTTTCCGGGTGGATGCTGGTCGGCGTCTCACAGTGCCACACGCCAGTAGCGGCGGAAAAAAAGGACTACGATTGTCCTGTACTCTGAAAAAAGTGCACATCATACAAAATCTAACTTACAGCAATGTCCGGATAGGGCAACATCTGTTCTACGACAGTACTCAAATGCACACATTCTTTATCATCCTTAAAAATGATTCTTGCTTAATTAGTCACTGAACGATTCTTCTTTTTGTCGCAGCCTATCCTTGTTTCAGCACTAAAGCTAGCAAAAACGTTTTTTTTAATCACTGTCATCAATTTCCATTATAGCGCATGTCAGATATTTACCAACTGATATTCTATTCCTCCCCCCCATAATAATTTCGAAGGCGTATTTTGTTATTTTCATTCAATTTCAATGTCTGTTGCCAATCCAGGAAGATACGTTGTTTTCTTTTTGTTTATCGCAATCTTATTAGCAAATAAATCCCGACAAAGTGTTTTGACAAATAATGTTTGCAGCAGGTGTCTCGGCACATTCTCGTGACAAACACGCACACGGATAATTATTTTCTGCCTGATTGGCTGTCAAAACGCCAAAAGTTTCAAATTAAAGCTGACAAAAATGACGGCTCGGGATGTATTTAGCCCAAGGTTTTGTTTTTATTTTTGTTCCTATTATTTTGTTGTTATCGTCGTTGTCATCTCCATAACATATTGTTTTGCAAACGCACAATTATTGCCCACAGAATAAATTTCAAAGATATGATGTAGATGATTTAACACTAATGTTAGCATTAGCGTATATCAAGATCTGTGAAACTGACATTAATTGTTAGATTATTTAACATTAACTACTAATTTGATACTAGCGGCTTAAGATAAGCCAGCCACATAGTTTAACTCCAGCAATAACGGCTAGCAGCCTTATCCCCAATGCTAAGATTAGGATATCGTAGTTAAGATCCTTAAAACTGCTTATCAATTGCTAAATAGTTTGGCATTGATGTTTAAAATGATTCTAGCGGATAAAGCTAAGCTAGCCACCAAACCGATGCTACTTGAATTTGGATTGCAAACACTAGCAATAGTAACTATCAGCCCTATCCCCAATGCTCGGATTAGTATCATAGCTAAGATCCGTAAAACTGATTATCAACTGCAAAATTCTTACGCATAGATGACTCAATTGAATCTAGCCGCTAAAGACAAGCTAGCCTCAAAACGGATTCTACTTGCTAATGCAGCTATTGGTTGCTTCAACAACAACAAAATGAGGCCTATCCAGTTCAGAGACTGCCAGAATAGAATAAAAATAGTCCCCAGAGTAAATCTAACAAGTTTTGTTTTAGATAACCTCTTCCGTCATTCACATTTCAAAGCCTTTAACCATGACACTTTACTTTCGCGCAATTTGTTTAATGATTATTTTAAGTTTTGGGCCACGATGTGAGATTATTATTTTGCGAACTGTCTTTGTAAATTAATTTTTTGGGGGGTTTCTAGCACGGTTTTTAATTAGCGTTTGGCGAGATTGCTACCCGGTGAGGATCAGGCGCAGCAGGTGGTTTGTTTGGCAAGGTTTTTGGTGGCAGATGCTCTTCCCCCTTTTTTTATTGCCCTTCCCAACAGCGGCCACCCGTGTTCGGTGTTTGATCGGCCTTTGGGAACAGCACCCGATTTATGTCCGCTTTTTAAAATGTTTTTTAAAGAACTATTTGTATTGTTTCTTAGCATTAAATAAGACTTCAACAATTATTTATGAGAGGGACACATGTCAAGCTATAAAAATATAATTTATGGAGGGTGAATAAAATCTACATTTCTCTCAGTTACGTAATTGCGTAATAAAGGCGTACACGTTTTTACGATAAAATGTATCATATTAAAAAAAAGGTAACGTAATCTGAAAACAACTCAATTTCCATCAAATGATCCCAAGTAATATAAATGAACATTTTAACCATCTTAATGCAAAACGATCTGGTTTATGTTGCAAGATTAAAAAAGCAGAAATAGCCTACTGGAAAATCGGAACAGCAATTAATTATTTTGATTATTCTTTCTTCCTACTCTCATCTCATCTCATTAGCTGCACCGCTTATCCTCAGTAGGGTCGCGGGGGAGCTGGAGCCCTTCCCAGCAATCATCGGGCAGTGGGCAGGGGACACCCTGAACTGGTTGCCAGCCAATCGCAGGGCACACAGGGACAGACAACTCCCTCATTCACACCTAGGGACAATTTGGACTGGCCAATCCACCTGAAATGCATGTCTTTGGAATGTGGAAGGAAACCGGAGTGCCCGGAGGAAACCCACGCAAGCACGGGGAGAACATACAAACTCTGCACAGTAACCCCGGTAGCTGGATTTGAACCCACACGGGAGGTTCCCAAGACCTTAGAACTGTGCCGCACACGCGCTAACCACTGCCCCGCCGTGCTGCCCTCTTCCTACTCTAATTGTTCTTATTATTCTTCTGTTTGTTGGTGTTGTTATTCTTCTTTTTCCTCATCATACTCTTGTCATTCCTCTTCCTCTTTTTTTTTACTTTTCTTGTGCCCTTCTTCTTACTGTTCTTCTTTGGGTTCTTATTGTTCTTCTACTTTTCCTTGTTATCTTATTATCTTACTATCATTATTCGACATCCAAAAATCATCCAAAAAAGTAATATTTTCCTTTAAACTGCTTAAATTCTCGACAATACCATTACAGTAATTTCAGTTCCTATTTGCAAAACAGCTCACAGAGGGCTGCAAAAAAATAGCCGGTATTGGCACCGGTATGTAAGGCTGTTGTACTAGGGCTAAAATTGCATTAATCATGGAATAGATTTTATAAAATAATTATTGATCTGCTGTTTTGTGTAAGAAAGAAGTCTGTAAGCGTTCGGTTTAGAGCACAGGTCAGATCAGGCCCACCATGGTTTTTGATAGCGCCCGCGAGACAATACTGAGAGAAGCGCAAGAGAAAAATGAGGTACAATTTTAAATGTGTGCTCTTGATGTCGACAAAGCCAGATGCCACCCTCAAAGCAACTGCAGCTGGACTTCTTCTACTTTCTTTCTTTTTTTTCTCTTTGTCCCTCTATTTTTCTCTCAATGTGTCTCTTTCTTTTTTCTCTCTTTCTCATCTATCTTTCCCTTCTCTCTTTCTTCCTCTCACAACCCATCTCTTTTTCCGTCTTTATCTCTCTTTTTTCTTTCTATCTGTCTCTTATCTCTTTCTCTTCTCTCTCTCTATCTTACTATCTCCTTTTTCTGTCTTTCTCTTTCTCTTATTGCCCCTCTCTTTCTCCCTACTCCTTTTCTTTCTCTCGCTCTTTCTCTCTTTCTTACTTTCTTTCTTACTTATTCTTTCTTAATTTCTTTCTATCACTTTCTCTCTTTATTTTCTCTCTCTTTCTGTATCTCTTTCTCTACATTTCTCTCCTTGGTTCTTTCTCTTTAATCTAGTTGTCCGGCCCCGTGAGTGTTTTTTCTTACATGTGGCTCCCAAGCTAAAATAAGTTTGACACTCCTGGTCTAGAGTGAGCTGATAACGCGAGATGGGAGGGGGTCTGCAAGGTGAGCGGAACAAGAGCGTAATTTCTGGTGGTGTCAATATTGAAAGCAGACGGAAACTGGCCTCGCTGGAGTTTCCTCATGAAAGTGCGTGAAATTGCTGAGCCGCTGATTGCGCCACGCCGCCTCCGTGCTCTAATTGGCCAGCAGCGAAAAAAACGAAGCAACGGCGCATATGGTAGGAGGTGTCAATGAGACGTAGCATTCAAAAGACGCCATTTTTTAAAATGTAATCCCTCGTTTAGAACACCAAATAGGAACTAGCACTCCTCACGATATGCGGATATTTGGGATGTAGCTCCCACCCCCATTTTCAACACACTCTGCTGGCCCCTGGTCACAGGAATAGTCAACTGGAGATAATCGATTGTGTCCATATGTGTGCTTTTCATTTCAGGGGCAAAGAATGGAGGAAAAATAGCAACCATGCTCTAAACATTTGCTCTCTCTGCCCCGCTCTCAGCAATAGTTGACTGGGGTCAATGAATCATGGCTAAAACTGCAATTTGTTTTAGGGGAGCCCCAATTGCAGGTTTCAGAGGGTGAAAAAGTAGCGATCTCCAAGTCCCTGCTCTGAGCACTCGTTAACTGGGGATAATGGATCGCTTATGCACATGTGCTGTTCATTTTAGGCGGAAACAATGGAGAAAAAAACAGCCACACGCATGACAAAACAGTGCTGCCCATTTTAGGCAGGCTACAATTTCACACTACAGTAGCCCGCACCGAAACAAATAACCCGTTGTGCCGGCCTCTGCTCTCAGCAATAGTGTACCAGGAATAATAGATTGCGGCCATATGGGTGCTGTTTATTTTAGGTGGAAAGAACAGAAAAAAGAGCTGCTGCAAGTAACACAAATTTGCTTTTTTGTACCGCTCTCAGCAATAGTTGACTGTGGCCAAAACAGCACAGTTGATTTTAGGTGGACCACAAAGGCATTCCTTGAGCCGCCCAAACAGAAGCAGGTTTCTGCTTTCCAACAGCAATTGAGGACCGCAACCACAACCGTGTATTTATTTTCAGGCCAGAACGTCATGCCTTCATACAAAAGTGCCGTCTGTCTGTCCCCGCTCGCAGCAGTAGGGGATTAGAGATAACGGATAGCAGCCAGATTTGTGCCTTTTATTTTAGGTGAGGGTACAATCACGGCAAAAAAACTATGACATCTACTATTGTACTTACAGTGTTATTGTTACAGTGTTATTGTTACTGTTTACCTGACTTGTTTACCTGACTGCCCATTTTGCACATCTGGTTAGCTGCTCCTCTTGCACTATTTGCGCTACTGTAAAATACTATACATAGCCATAATTATTTAGTATATTATTAGTACTCAATACTCCAACTCAATACAACATTTTATTTATATCTGTACATTCAAGGAAACTGTGCGGGTCAGATGTATCGACATTTCGTTCTGTATACACGTGTACTAGAATGACAATAAAGTAGATCTGAATCTGAATCTGAATTATGGATCATTGCCGCACAAGGACAGTTCACTTTTTGGTAGACAGAAAAATACCTTCCAGGCCTGACAAAAATGTTCAAAGTCAGTCCCCGCTAAAAGCAATAGGGGTTTGAAGACAATGGATAGCAGCCGCATTAGTGCAGTTCATTTTAAACATAAATACAGTAACGGCAAAAAATGGGACCATCAAGCCTGATAAAAGTGCACAAATCCAGGCTTCACGCTTAACAATATCATGGATTTTGGCCCCATGAGTGCAGTTAGCTTTATGACAGAAGCGCCACCAGGCCAGACAAAAATGCTGGCCCAGGCGTGCAGCAGTACTCGATTAGGGAGAATGGATCGAAGTAGCAAGGGATATCGGGATTTTCCTACGTTCTAAAAAAATGAATTCTCTTTCATTTGGAGCGTTGGCGGAAGAGAAACGTTATTGGGAAGCTTTGACAGGGTCGGAGATAAGGAACGAGCGAAGGGAGGCAAAGGCCTCGCCTGCCTCACAAATGTCAAGGCAACTCTTAGGTCTTATTTCAACTTTTATGAGACTTTTATTGAAGCTTCGTGAGCCGGCAGGAGGTCATCTCCGGGAAAGGAAGGACACCTCAACACACGCCTGTTTGTCTTTGTGTGTGTCTTTGAGTGTGTCTGTGTGTGGTTTCACTTATAAAATATTGTGCTCTGTTTGCCTATTAAGTACATGAACTTGGATACAATTTAGCTAATTGTCACTCTTTATTAGGTTTTGTCATTATTAAATGTTTTGAATTCTATTTAAATTCTATAAATGATACTTTATATTTTGACGCGCCATGAAAAAAAAACTATGCAACTCGTTTTATTTTGTTTGTTATAGAAATGGTCCAGTTGTTTGTTAAATGGATGAATTAATGAAAATATGAATACATGAAAAACAAAATATTATTGCAAAACAAAAGAAACAGCTGAACAATACAATAATACTATACATAAATAGGTTAAAGAGAAATTGTTTCCTAAAGCAGTCGGTATAAGAATGTATCGTTTATTTCAATTTTCACATTTTTAATACGATTTTCTTTACCAGCCCATTTTTCATTTTTTCTTTCATTTTAACTCCATAATTTTATTTGTATGATTTATACTGAATTGCATTTGTTTTGTCTCAATCTTTAATTTCCATGATTACTAAATTTGTAAACTAGTTTATGTTTGAACTTATTTTATATTTGATTAAGACTAAATTTTACAAAACAAAAACTATAAATGAACTGAATTACTACCTATTGGTAAAAAACGTAATACTCTTCATAAATATAATATTCATTTGAATAACGAGAAATATATACATGAACTATCATATAAACTTGCATTTTATAATAATTATAGAATGAGAAATTTTAATGTGGTTTACAAAACAAATAGTTCACGTCCAACAGGGCTAGGCAACCATATATACAGTATATATATATATATATATATATATATATATATATATATATATATATATATATATATATACAGTAAGACCTCGGTTATCGCGTTTAATGGGGACCTAAACCACCCACAATAAGTGAAAATCCGCCAAGTAGCGGCGCACCTTCAAAAAAAAAAAAAAAAATCTCATCACATCTCATTATCTGCACCGCTTATCCTTATTAGGGTCGCGGGGGGGCTGGAGCCCATCCCAGCCATCTCCAGGCAGTGGGCAGGGGACACCCTGAACTGGTTGCCAGCCAATCGCAGCTGCAAATCACATTAGTTCTCGCAGCTCGCTTCGTTCTTCATCGACGCACGAGCCGAGTGATCCACCGCTAAGAGTCGTACAGCTGGACGATTTTACGTCCGCCCGGGACGATCGGAGACAAATTCACGACAGGGTTTTGTACTTGCGCCGCACCGTGGGTGCCGTTCGGTCCCTCCCGCGAGCGAGCCCCTAACCCGCGGCGCGGGTACTTTCGGGCGCGATACGCACGACACCGACACAGTTATGGGGGTCCCGCGCACGCCCGCCGCCTTTCGCCCGCTGCGCGCGGACGGCCGCCTGTCGTCGCGCCACGCTACTGGGGTCGTCAGACGAGCGGGCTCCCCCCAGTTACAGGGGGGTAGCCCGATCACGCCCGCTGCCTTTTCTCGCGTCGCGCCGTGTGACGCCGCGTCCGCCGAACTCGCTCCGTCGCGCGGCCCAGGAGTGACCCCCGCCGAGGCCCCTCCCCCTGTCCCGTCCCATCCAGCCGGCCGCCTTATCCCGCGTCCGCTGACGTTCTGCCGAAAAAACCCACAAAAAGTGAAAATCTGCGGAGCAGCGACGCCCCTTCAAAAAAAAATTTTTTTTTTTTTTTAACCATTACAGACCGCGAAGCTCTGAAGCCGCGAACGTCGAACCGCGAAGTAGCGAGGTCCCACTGTATATGTATATATATATATATATATATATATATATATATATATATATATATATATATATATATATATATATATATATATTATGTATATATATTTTTTCCCATTGGAAAACATTGAAAATGTGTCCTGTTTTGTCCTCCCACAGAGACTATATACTTTTCCATTATCAATCATATTGGAAAAAGCGCCAGGGTGTCACTAGGATGCGCCAAAAAGCCGATTGTTGCTTCCCTCCAAACTAGAAGGAGCTGACATGATTGTCCATCATCTCGCTGCTACGGGTCCCACAAATGACCAACACCCTTGTGAAAAGCTGGGCAAAATAATGAGACAAAAACCAGTCATCATTAGTCGCCATAGTTTGTATTTTTCCTTGTAGTTTTTTAACACTCATTTTCGGCTGTACTACACGATACAGCAACATCTAGATGTCAATTACGACACGGTGGCCCTTTAATATTTCTAATTTAGTCAACTCTTTTCTGGAATGAGGTCAACATCCTCTTGAGACGTTTTACTCGGGTTTTTTGCCTCTTGATCTGTTTTTCAATCAACCTCATGGAAGAGGTTTTTTTTGTTTTGTTTTGCTACGACGAGCATCTGGATGCACGTCGGCATCACTCGCAGCCTTTTCCATGGATCTGTGTCGAATTTGAGAGAGACGTTTAATTAGATCCCCGTTTCTTTAAAACTATAGGACTTTTATGTTTTTAGTGTATTCTGATGACAGTAAGGTTAAAAGGTTAAAAAGCAGGAAGCGCTAACTAGGAAATTGGAGCAGGAATATTTGTAATTCTGATTATTTCTTCCTCTTCTTGTTCTTTTTATTTTTCTCTTTTTGGTGTTATTTTTTTTTCTTCTTCTTGTTCTTCTTCCTGATCTTTTTTTCCTGTAATCGTTTTACCTGTTACACTTTTTCTTTTATTGCTCCTCCTGTTCTTCTGCCTCTTGTTATTGTTTTTCTTGTTTTTCTTCTTCATGTTCTTTTCTTCCTTTTTTCTATTTTGCTGTTCTTGTTCCTTCTGTTCTTCTTCCTGTTCTTTTCGTTGTATTTCTTCTTTTTATTTTTCTAGTTACTCCTCCTGTTCCTTTTTTTCTTTTCTCTATTTTTCTCTTCTTCTTCCTTTTCTTCCTGTTCTTGTTATTGTTCATCTTCTTCTGGTTCTTTTTCTTCTTTCCGTTTTTCTTATTGTTCCTCTTCTTTTCTTCTTGTTATTGTTCATCTTGTTGTTGTTTTTGTTATCATTCTTCTTATTCCTGTTATTTTTCTTTTTTTTATCTCTTTTTAAAACTACTTCTTCCTGTTTTTCCTGTTTTTCTTTTCCTGTTCTTGTTCTTCTTCCTCTTCTTCTTCTTTTGATTCTTTTTTTTCTTTGTGTTCTTCTGTTTCTCTTCTGTCTCCTTCATCCTGTTCTTCATGTTATTGTTCATCTTCTTCTTGCTTTTCATCCTTTTTATTTTCCTGGTATTCTTCTTGTTCCCATTCTCTCTCTTATTTTTTCTTCTTGTTCTTCCTGTTCTTTTTGTCTTTTTTCTTTTTATTGTTATTCTTATTCATGTTATTTTTTTTCTCTTCTTGTTAACTTATTCGTGCCCTTCCCGTTTTTCCTCGTTTTCTTTTTCTGTTCTTGTTTTTCTTTTGTTTCTTCTTTTTCTTTGTGTTCTTCTTTTTTTTCCGGTTCTTATTCATGTTCTTCTTCTTGCTCTTCTTCCTTTCCTTGTTGTCATTTTTATTTTGTTATTGTTTTTAGTGTTCTTTTTCTCTTCTTGTTCTTCTTATTTTTCTTATTATAATTTTCAATTGCTTAACTAACAAACTACCCAAGTACAGTTGCTCTTATCACCATCCAAAAAAGAAATTGAGTTTATTTTAAATATGAGGTTATAAGTAAAGTAATTTGGTCATTTTGGGTGTCCGGGGAATATTTATGTTACAGTAATGTGAAATGATCTGAAAGTAATTAATTAACCTGAAGTTACTTATGAAATATATTAGGTTAGACTTAATTTCATCATCATGTAATTGTTATATGATTTGATTTTAATCTTTAAATATGTTTATCTGGTAAAATAATAAAATATATTTAAACAATGATTAAAAAAAAAATCACAAAATAATTGTTTTACTCATTCAGCAAAAAAAGGAAAATAATACTTCAGAAGATATTTTTTTTGTGGTGAAGTAAATGTTTCCTTTAAAATAAAAGTATCCGTAAATTGACAAATCTGCTTCAAAGTAAAAGTATCCTTCACTAGATTTTTTTTTAAATTGTTTTTTTTTTCTTATTATTTTGAAATGCCATCCTTCCAATTTTGACGGATGACACTGACGCGCTTATAGATTTTGTCGCGTCTGCGTTACTTGTTCCTCCCCGGCATTTTCACTAATTCTTTTTCTGGCGGCGTTCAAAGGGGAAGGGATAAGGGAGGGGGAGGCGGGGGCCGGCCGGTCTAACCCCTGTCACTTTGATAGAGCGAACACATCGGGAGAGATAATGGAAAGTTTGTATCGGAATAAAAGAGGGCCGCTTGCTCGTTCATCACCATCGATTACTGTACGAGGACTACAGGCAAAATAAATAAGGACAACAAATGTGGCCGTTAGGGGACATCACCCCAATTTGTTTGAAGGTCTCAAAGTATCCAAAAGCGATGAGGCTCACCCTTTTATTGTTTGTATTGTTTTTGTTTTGTTTTATACCTGTGAGTAAATGGCGCAGGAACAAGTGAGTGTGTGTCTGTTGACCTTAAAACCTTTTTAGAAGGAAAATATGAAAGATTTTAATGTACAATAAAGAAACAATAATTAAGAATTGGACATTTTTTCACGTTGCAATATATATATGTAAATAAATAAATTTATGTGTAAGTCAAGTCAAGTCAAGTCAAGTCAAATTTATTTACATAGCCCTTAATCACAAAAATGTCTCAAAGGACTGCACAGGATTACAATGACACAATTACCTAATCTCAAACCAACATGCGGGCAAGGAACAACTCAAAACCTCAGTGTGAGGAGAAAAGAGAAACCTTGAGAGAGGACCTCACAAGTGGTAATCCCCCCTTTCAGGATGACCAGGGGGATACTCCTTCGCTCGGGGCGGCAGTAGCTCAGGAGGTAGAGCGATCGTTTAGGATTAAGGGATCCCAGTTCGAATCCCGGCTTGTCCGTGTTACATGTCGAAGTGTCCTTGGGTAAGACCTTGAACCCCCAATTACCCCCAATAAGCAGGTTAGCACCTTACATGGCTGCACAGATCACGGCCGCTATTGGGAAATGTGAAGCACAATGTAAAGCGCTTTGGGAAGTCATTCACTTGAAAAGCGCTATATAAATGCAGATCATTTCATTTCATTTCACCAGAGTGAATTACATATATAACACCTAGATTTTTGACCGAGTCACTATGGGTGATATTACATTTGTCTAGGTTCAGGGTAGTGTTTGAAAACAACTCACAACAGTGAGCTGGACCAATAATCAACATTTCAGTTTTTTTCTGGGTTAGGGCGCAAAAAATTAAGTGACATCCGTCTTTGAATCTCAGTAAGGCAAGCCTCCAGATTTCTACAACTTGAATGTCCAGTTTTTTCCAGTGGCACATACAGTTGAGTGTCATCTGCATAGCAATGGAAACTAATATTATACCATTTCATTTCATTTCATAATATTATACTTGCAGATAATGTCACGAAGCGGGATCATATAAATACTAAAAAGAAGGGGGCCAAGTACAGAGCCCTGTGGAACACCACAGGGGACATTAGATTATTTAGAGGTCAGATTGCCATAGTTAACACATTGCATCCTGTCTGACAAGTAGGACCTAAACCATGAGAGTACAGTTCCTGAGATACCAATGCATTCCAGATGAACAAGTAATATGTTGTGGTCGACAGTATCAAAAGTAGCACTGAGATCCAGCAGCAGTAACATTGATGAGGAATCTATTGCTAAAAGGAGATCATTGGTTACTTTAGCCAGGGCTTTCTCACTAGAGTGATTTGCCCTAAATGCTGACTGGACAGTTTCAAAGAGGTTATTTTCTGACATTAAGTCATTTAACTGCTGGGCAGCGACCTTTTCAAGTAATTTTGCAAAAAAATGGCAGATTTGACACTGGCCTATAATTACCTAGGCTTTCTGGGTCAAGGTTAGGTCGCTTAAGCGTGGGTTTAATGACGGCAGACTTGAAGGCTACAGGAACAATACCCGAGGATAGCGATATATCAATAATATTTAAAACTGATGGTCCTAAGATCTCAAACAGATCCTTCATCAGTAAAGCTGGAAACGGATCAAGCAGGCAAGTAGTTTGTTTGGCCATACTGACCATCTGTGTTAGACTATCAAGGGACAAATCTTTGAAACTGGAGAATGTTTCTGAACAACCGTCGACACGGTCCTTACCTTACACCTCCACATCTTTGAGATAGGAGGAGGTTACAGAGCGTTCTTTTATAATTTCATTCCTGATTAGTTGAATCTTTTTATTGAAAAAATCCATAATGTCATTAGCAGAATAAGTAGAACTATTTGGGTAAAGTTGTTGTCTGGTAAATTTCGCCATTGTGTCAAACAAAAATTTTGGATTATTCTTATGTTTTACAATAATCTTACAGAAAAACGATGCTTTAGCTGAGGCAAGAGCTACTTTATATTTCAGCAAGCTGTCACACCAGGCCAGTCAGAAGACCTCCAGCTTTGTAGTGCGCCATTTTCGTTCAAGTTTTCTGCAACCTTGTTTGAGTAACCTGGTTTCTTCAGTAAACCAAGGTGTATGCTTCTTAGGTCGAAATTTATGCCTTAGGGGTGCCACAGAATCAAGAACATCAACCAAAGCAGTATTAAAGTTGTTTGTAAGTGAGTCAACAGACCCAATGTACAAAGAGAAGGCTGCAGTTACCATAGGTAATAGTTCTTTAAAAGCTAATGCCGTTGTAGGGCAGATATTGCGACTGCTGAAGCCTAAATTTTCCTTATTACAGTAAACATTAAACAGCACCTCACACTTAACAAGATAGTGATCAGAGATGGCATTAGGATATGGTAACACTAACATTTGAGGCTACTACGCCACGGGTCAGAACAAGATCTAGAGTCTTCCTATCTTTATGAGTGGGCACATCAACTATTTGATTGAAAACCAAATGTATCAATCAGTGACTTAAAAGTAATTGCAAGTGAATTTAATGGGGAGTTTATGTGAACATTAAAATCACCAATAATTACAACATTGTCCGCATAAGTTACTAAGTCTGTTAACAGTTCCAAAAATTCATCCAAAAAAATTGAGTATGGTCCAGGTGGCCGATACACAAAAACTACATAAATTGGTGTTGACATTAAAGACATTGACAAATAAAGAAGGCTAGTGATCTAATATTCAGAAGGCCAAGCTTCAGCACTGTGGACTGAGCTGAACCCTTTCCCGAGTTTTGAACCTTAATGGCAACCTTAGTGGTAACCTCCACAGGATTATACTGCCAGTCCCGGGTCTTGTGCCTTGCATGACGGCAGATGCGGCCCGAATTCCATACCACAGGAATATTGTTGACAGGTGGAGTAGCAGGATGACTAGTGGTAGAAAATAATGTTATTTCTTCTTCCTCTTCACCTAACAAGGGAGAATCAGAGGTAAGAAGCACAGAAGAAGATGCTATAGAAGAGTACAGATCAGGGTGTGTGTGGTGCAGGCAATGGAACACTCTAAACTACAATGCTAATTGCATGAATCTAGCATAGCCCTAGTTAGCTCTAGCATTACAGACTCCAAACCCGTGGTTACAGGTTCACTAATCACCTGGGACCTGGCCTGCACTGGTGTACCCTGTCATGGAAGGCTTAAACAGTAATCTATATTTTTAGAAAGAGTGAGAGCACCTTCCCAGTTAGGGTGAAGGCCATCTCTCCTCAGCAGGTCAGGTCGGCCCCAGAAAGCAGGCCAGTTATCCACATACCTAAATCCCTGCTGACTACAGAAACTTGCCAGCCACCGGTTTAGCGAGACTAGTCTCCTAAACCTCTTATCATTGCCTCGCACAGACAAAGGGCCAGAGACAATTACTCGATGCCGACTCATCTTGCTGGCAAGATTACAGGTCCTAGCAATATTTTTCTTTGTAATCTCAGATTGCCTCATTTTAGTATCATTAGAGCCGACGTGGATGACTATATCAGTGTAGCTAGCCCTATCCTGGTGTCTAGATTTGCATGCCAGCTCCCTCAAATTAGCCTCAATGTCGGGTGCGCTGGCCCCAGAAATACACATAACCGTGCCTGGGGTGCTAAGCTTTATGTTACGGGTGATGGAATCACCTATAACCAGGGTTGGGTAGGGTTACTTTAACTTGATTACTTTCAATTACTTTTGGATTACTCCAATACCAAATATGCTAATAAAATACAAAAGAAACTAAATACGGATACAATTATAACTCACAACACAAGGTAAGCTTTCTCTCCTGTTTTGATCTCCGGCAAAACTAACATAAAATGTGACAGAAACAAAATGAAAATAAATCCAAACAACTTGCCAACATCATTTTTGCCGTTCCATGTGTTCCGTTACTCCCCAAGCCTGCACAAAATTTAATAATTTTATTCATATTTAGTTTTTTTTTTGTCTTTTATTTGCATATTTGGTATTGGAGTAATCCAAAAGTAATTGAAAGTAATCCAGTTAAAGTAACCCTACCCAACCCTGCCTATAACTAGGGTGCGGGAGCCAGTAGACCGGGTGGAGTGGGACTAGCTAGGGGGCTGAACTTATTATGTGTCTGAATTGGCTCACCGCGATTAGCATGCCGTTTATGGCTAGTGCTAACCGGACTAGCAGGTTCGCTACAACCCACGCTAGCATTGGTGTGCGCGGCACCTAACATTTTCCAACATTTTAAACTGCTCTAGCTCACGGACACGTCCCTCTAGAAGGGCTACTTGCCTACGGAAGCGGGAGCAACCTTTACAACAACCCATACTCATTTGTGAGCAGTCGGAAGCCAAACAGCGTTTTAGCAGCCGTGGGAGGGGTTGCCCTTCACCAGCGATCGGCAGCAGCGTGACTGTAAAGAAAAATTGTGCGCGGCACTTACCTTACGCCAATCGTCCGAAATACTTACCTGAAACTTTTCGACTATTCGAGATAAAAAAATCTCAGTCCAGAATTCTGCTATAGTAGGAATCAAAATCGATCTCGAGCAACACAAAAACTCCCGCCACTCGATAACCCGGAACCGGTGTAAAAGTTGAAGAACAAATAAATGTGTGGTTTTTTTTTTTACTTTAAACACATTTGACAAGAAATGACTTGAAGCATTTTTTATTGAACAAAGTAAAATTAATGTATTTGGGAATCAAATAATAGTTAATGTGTGTCTGTTGATTTCAGATTCTATTTTGTATTGTAGAACAAAAATCCTGTAAACCCTTACTACTTCATCCTTCTCACTTTGCTGGTCAGTGTATCACAGGATAAAAAATATCAATAAAATAGAAAAGCGCATATTGCTGCACTTTTGGCGGGCCTGGTAGCTTTTTTTCCATGCCGTCCACCGAAAAGTCAACTACACCAGGGCGCCCGTGATCCATCTTGCTGCAAACAAAGGACGCCTTTGCGCACTTTTGTAGTTTCTGGCAGCTCTTTTTTGCCACTATTACATTTCTGCCTAAAATGAACTGCTTTAATTTGGCCGGGATCCATCCATCCATTATCTGCACCGCTTATCCTCAGTAGGGTCGCGGGGGTGCTGGGGCCCATTCGGACAGTGGGCAGGGCACACCCTGAACCAAATGCCAGCCAGTCGCAGGGCACACTGAGACAGACAACTCACTTACTCATTCACACCAAGGGACACTTTAGACCGGCCAATCAACCTGACATGCATGTTTTTGTAATGTGGGAAGAAACCGGAGTGCCCGGAGGAAAACCTAGCAAACACGGGGAAAACAGTCAAACCCCACACAGGAAGGTTTTATCTCGCGACTTTAGAACTGTGCCACACACGCACCAACCACTGTCCCGCCGTGCTGCCCTGGCCGTGATCCATCATGCCCAATTCCATCTCGCAGAAGACGATTTTGTATTGAGGCACTAATAAAATGCATTGCCCACTAAAAATGAAATGCATGGTTGTGGCCACAATCAATTTCCCCTTGATGCATATTGCCTATAGCAGGAGCCGCTATAGCCGTTTTTAGTTGTTGTTTTGTGTGTTGGGGGCATTGGGGACGCTGAAACGTGTGGCCTGCCTACAATATACTGCACTATTTTGTCTGTGATGTATTATCCCTCATTGACTATTGCTTACAGCAGTGTTTTTCAACCTTTTTTGAGCCAGGGCAAATTTTTTTACATTGGAAAATTTTCGCGCCACACCACTAACCAAAAATATTATAAAATGACACTGAAGAGTATGTTTAATTACAACATAATTTATAATCCCCCCAGTTTTTACAGCACAGACACTCAATAATGACATAATATTTGCAGAAAAGGATTCATAAATGTTTTATAAAATTTTGAATTTTAAAAAGTTACATTGGATAATTTCTAACGGCACACCTGACGATATGTCACGGCACACTATTGTGCCGCGGCACAGTGGTTGAAAATCACTGGCTTAGAGCATGGACTGATAGAGCCAATTTGTTTCATGCATGGCTGTTCTTTCTTTCCGTTCTTTCCTCCTAAAATGAACTGCACTATTTTGGCCATGTTACATTATCCCCTTTGGACTATTACTGAGAAAGGAAGCAAAGAGAGCAAGTTTTTGTTGCATGTGGTGACTCTTTTTTCCCCCAATTCTTTCCACCTAAAATGAGCCATACTGTTTTAGTTGCGATCTATTATCCCCGGTCGACTATTGCTACAAGCAGAGGCCAACAAAGCACATGGTAAAAATGGGTGAGGATTTGTTACTTTGCGGATTTTAACATATGGTGACGGGTTCAGGTCTCCATTACGCGATTAACGAGAGATTATAGTATAAGACACTCCTCTTGTAATTAGCTCTAATTAGCTCAGTGACATTTCCTCCCAAATCGGCAGTACAAACATGTAATTAATTTCTTATCACCAAGTAAATAAACGGCGAGTTCATAACCCTCTCCGATTCCTGCCGTTTTGTTTTTTTTTCTTCCGTATGCCGCTGATGTCCAGAAACTGTCGTCGAGATAAATCTTGGAGCTGTTATCTCTCCAACTCCAGATGCACTTTTGCACGTTACTTCGAGGTTATTCGTGGACACCTTTTTTTTCTAAATCATAACATTGCTTTCCAAGACAAAGGCCAAAGTAGCAAAAGGATGATGCAATGACAAAAAATAATGAGAAAAATACTTTTATTATATCTTTATTCTTTTCTTCCAGAAAAAAATGGAAATAGAATAGAAAATGATAGCTTAAGTGATCAAAAAATATCTGTCAGTGGAACTAAAAACGCTTTACTATGTCTTAACTGTTCAGTTTTTTTGTAGTTTGGTAAAATAAAAACAAAATTATTAAAATCGACAAAATACTGTCCCCAGTTTTTACTTAATTCAATTTGTTATATTAAATTTTGCAGTGCAACCCTAAACAGTTTCATCTATATGAATACACATTATTAAATATACTAGACCACCCGAGTAGATAATTATTCGCTAGATAAATGACCAAAAATATTAATAAAAACAATTGAAATGGGCAAAATAATGTGTACTTAATTTGATTTATTTGATCAGTTTTTGCCTTGCAATAATAAACGGCCTAATCCCTCTCCCTATCTCTCTCTCTCTCTCTCTCTCTCTCTCTCTCTCTCTCTCTCTCTCTCTCTCTCTCTCTCTCTCTCTCTCTCTCTCTCTCTCTCTCTCTCTCTCTCTATATATATATATATATATATATATATATATATATATATATTTATATATATATATATATATATATATATATATATATATATATATATATATATATATATATATATGCCATCTATTGACATGGATGAATGTTACGTTTACTCACCAGAAGAAAGCAAAGATACTGAACAATGGCATGCTTTTTTGCAGGATAAAACTGGACAAATTCCTGCGGGACACTGCTAGAAAAATACTGCTGCATTACACGATAGTCGGATGTTCATTTTCATTACGATCTTTTCAGGGGCCAATTACGACCACCGAAATATCCATCGCCGCGGCGATAGTGGGCGAAACCTTCTGTCGGTCGGGCGTTCAATTAAGAAGATGGCCGATTGTCACCCGATGTTGAATAATTGGATTAGGACAATAAAAGGAGCAAGGATATATTTCTTTGTCCGGCGTGCCGGATCTTTTAACGGGAGACGAAAGGCCGTTAAGCAGATGGGCCTTCGTCTATGATGTCTTTTAGCGCAGGCAAATGTCCTCATTAGCGCCGCAACACGTCTAGCGCAAATGAGCGGCGATGACGGTCAATGGCGTTGCTTTGTGGCAAAGGGACATATAACAAAACTAATCTGCGCTCCATAAAGCGGGTTGTCATCTGGGCGTGTGTTTCGGGGATCGTTTGCTTTATTGACCGACATCGTTTTTTGTTTTTGTTGACTCAGGAAGTAATGAACCAAACATATGTTTGAAGGGTAAAACTTCCATCAGTGGTGGATCACTAAGAGCGACAACAACAACAAAAAAATTGTTTTGATTGGCTGTATGACATAACGCCGTTATGTCCCCTTTACCCATTACTTCCCTCTTTAACCCCTTAACGTTCCTTAATAACACATAAACTCCTAATCCAAGACGTACCCAAAGTAAATTGAATACTGTTCTTGATCCGGAGAATATGGACGGTTTTGGTCTTTTTTTCAAAGGTAGCACACTGAGGTTTTGTCCCCTGTTCAAAAAAATCAGCAGCAGACAGGAAAGTCTTGTCAGTTGATGTCTGAGTCTTTGTTAATGTTGGGCTGGAGGAAGTGACACGAGAAACCTGGAAGTAGCATCATTTAACTACACTGCTCAAAATAAATCCCAAATAAACACAACACATTTATGTAGAACGCTTCTTAATGAACTTACATCTCTTTTAGCCTTGTTTTGCATTCTAAACTCAGTAACATATTCATTAAAGAAAAACAAAGATTCTAAAAATACTATAAAATAAATCAAAAAGATTAAAGTCAGCAAAACGACATGTCAAATGTCACAAATGTAAGCTATAAATAAGAGTTTGTGCACGGGTGGGCAACTATTTGGAGTCAGGGGCAACAATTTGGCCAAGGGGCCCATCCTGGACACCTATCCATATTTTTCATTTATCAAAAAAGCATACATGTAGACATCTACATGTTATATTTCTTTTGAAATAGATTAGTCTCTTTAAATTGGTATTTTTGCAGTATTTGAATTGTATTTCTTTTTCCAAAATGAAATCAAAATGATAGGCCAGGTTACTATTTCCAAGCACAAAATTTGATGTTCAGTTTTGTAAACATTTTGTCGTTGTATTTTTTTTGTAGACACACAAATAACATGTTTGTATTAAATTGTAAAAGGACAGCATATATATATATATATATATATATATATATATATATATATATATATATATATATATATATATATATATATATATATATATATATATATATATATATATATATATATATATATATATATATATATATATGTATATATAAATATATGTACATTCTGGATTCATTACACATCAACTGAACTATTTTAAGCCTTTTATTATTTGAATATTGCTGATTTTGGCTTACAGCTGAAAAAAACTCAAAAATTCTACCTCAAAATATTAGAATACTTCCTCAGACCAAGTAAAAAAAATAATTTTATAACAGCAAAACTAAATCAAACATTTGAAAATGTCCATTGATGCACTCAGTACTTGGTTGGGAATCCTTTTGCACGGATTACTGCATCAATCCGGCGTGGCATGGAGGCAATCAGCCTGTGGCATTGCTGAGGTGTTATTGATGCCCAGGATGCTTCGATAGCGGCCTTCAGCTCATTTGCATTTGTAGGTCTGGTGTCTTTCATCTTCTTCTTAACTATACCCCACAAATTCTCGATGGGGTTCGGGTCAGGGGAATTAGCAGGCCAATCAAGGACAGTGATGCCATGGTCAGTGCACCAGTTACTGGTGGTTTTGGCACTGTGGGCAGGTGCCAGATCATGCTGGAAAATGAAATCCTCATCTCCATAGAGCTTTTCAGCAGATGGAAGCATGTAGTGCTCTAAAATCTCTTGGTACACAGTTGCATTTACTCTGGACTTGATGAAACACAGTGGACCAACACCAGCAGTTGACATGGCTCCCCAAACCATTGCTGACTGTGGGAACTTCACACTGGATTTCAAGCAACTTGGATTTTGCTCCTCTCCAGCCTTTCTCCAGACTCTGGCGCCTTGACTTCCAAATGAAATGCAAAACTTGCTTTCGTCTGAAAAGAGGACTTTGGACCACTCTGCAACTGTCCAGTGCTTCTTCTCTATAGCCCAAGTCAGACGCTTCTTCCGTTGTCTTGAGTTCAGAAGTGGCTTGACCATGGGAATACGGCTATTGTAGCCCATTTTCCGGACACGTCTGTGAACTGTGGCTTTTGATACCTGGACTCCAGCTTCAGCCCACTGTCTTTGAAGCTCCCTCAAATTCTAGAAGCGGCTCTTCTTCACAATTTTGTTAAGGCTGCGGTCATCTCTCTTGGTTGTGCAGCGTTTCCGGCCACATTTTTCCCTTCCAACAGACTTTTTGTGGATATGCTTTGAAACTGCACTCAGCCTGCTCTTTGAGAAATTTCTTTTTGTGTCTTACCCTCCTGATGGAGGGTATCAATGATGGTCCTCTGGACAGCAGTCAGATCAGCAGTGATTTAGTTTACTGAACCAAGCTGAGTGTTTTTAAGGCTCAGGAAACCCTCGCAAGGTGTTTCGAGTTAATTAGATGATTCAGGTGATTAGTTGAATAGCCTACTTGTATACTTTTTCATGATATTCTAATATTTTGAAATAGGATTTTTGAGTTTTCTTAAGCTGTAAGCCAAATTCAGCAAAATTAAAATAACAAAAGGCTTGAAATAGTTCAGTTGATGTGTAATGAATCCAGAATGTATGACATTTTTGTTTTTTTAATTGCATTACAGAAAATAAATAGGTTTATTACAATATTCTAATTTTCTGAGACAGTCCAGTGTATATATATATATATATATATATATATATATATATATATATATATATATATATGTATATATATGTATATATATATATATATATATATATATATATATATATATATATATATATATATATATATATATATATATATATATATATATATATATATATATATATATATATATATATATATACTGTAGCACTTAACCCATTCACCCATGCACTCTACCCGTTCTCACACAAACAGACACCCACACACCAATGGTGGAGTCAGCCATGCAAGGCGCCTCCCTCCTTATCAAGGCTTCACTTAACTCGGGAAAGCCGGGAATCGAACCTGTGACCTCTTTGGTCCCATCACGAGCGCTTTAACTCTACTGTAACATTTTATTTACTACCGTTTTGACTAGTTTTGTTTCGAGAGCCAGATTCCAAAGCCTGCTCATGGGCTGTAGTTTGCCCACCCCTGAGCTAACGGATAAGGAACGAGAGACGCACGATGATGGAGCGCCTCGACAACACTCCGGTCCCTGCGTAAGGCAGCTTCAATCTTAGGAAGCCGTTGAGAATCTGAAATAAATAATTGATGGGCCCCCGATTGTTATTCAGGGGCCGTGCGGAGAAACAGAATGGATGGCCCCGCACTTAATTGCCCCACGAGCGCATCATTGCTCACACTTGCGATCGGATGTGACTCGCTCTATGCTTGCGTATAGCAGCATGTGGTTCACTGACAAAAAAAATTCGTCACTTTACGAGAGGAAATCAAGCGGAAAAGTCATTTCTGACAGACGTTATCATGTCCGGTGAAGGAAGCATGTCACCTTGGTAGTGGTATTTTGGGTGAAGCAGCATGACGCTTGCTGACTGTGGTAACAAGGAGGAAATTGTGTTCAAGTATTTGAAAGTGAAATTTGTGGAATGAATTTGAAGACAGAACACTTACAGTGCCGTGAACAAATACTTTTCCCTTTCCCGAATTCAATGTTTTTTTGCATATTTATTACTCACAAACGGATTTCAATATCACACAGACACAACCTAAAGAAATACAAAATGCAGTTTTGAAATACTGATTCCATATATTAAGACACGAAAAGTATGTAGGCCTCTCTGGGCCTATGTGGAAAAAAAAATCCCCCCTTGTTAAATTACAAACGACAGTTTTGGGAGTTCAATTCCGTAGGTCACACCCTAAATCTAGTGCCACCGCTTGTGTTGAATCAAGAAATCACTTAAATTGAATCTGTTAAAAAAGGGCAGTACGCTACAAAATCTGAAGATCACAATTTAGAAAAAAGGTGATTGAAATCCATCAGTCTGGAAAAGGTTATAAGTCAATTTTAAGGCTGTAGGGCTCCAGCAAACGACTGTCAGAGCCATTATCCACAAATGGAGAAATCTTGTAACAGGAGTGGTCGACCAGCTAAAATTACTCCATTGAGTGTGATGATGGATCATCCAGGAGGTTACAAAGGAACCTCGAAACCGATCCGAGAAAATGCGGGCCTCACTGGCTTCAGTTGAGGTTAGTGTTCATGACTACATTATAAGAAAGGCATCCATGGGAGAGTTCCTTGGCAAAAACGATTGTCACAAAAAAAAGAGTTGTCTCACATTTGCCCAAAAGCAGCATGATTATCCTCAAGACTTTTGGAAAAACACATATGAGTCAAAAATGTATCTTATTGGAAGAGATGAAGCCAGTTACACCTGGCCCAAGAGAACATGACGCCAACAGTGAAGCATAGTGGTGGCAGTACAATGGTCTGGGGCTGCTTTGCTACCTCAGGACCAGGACAACCTGCTGTGGTCGATGGAATATTAAATTCTGTTATTTACAGACGATCCTTAAACTCAAGTGCTCTTGGATCATGCAACAGGACAATGATCAGAATCACTCCAGCAAGTCCACCTCTGAATGGCTCAAACAAAAACAACACGAAGGTCCTGGAGTGGCAAGTCAAGGTCTGGATTTAAATAAAATTGAGATGCTGTAGTGTCACCTTAAATGGGCAATTCATGCTAGAAAACCCACCAATATAACATAATTAAAACAACTTTGCAAAGAAGAGTGGTCCGAAATTCACCCAGAGCGTTGTGAAAGATTCGTTATCAGTTATCGTAAACTTTCTGTTATGTTTCTGCCAAACGTGGCCCAACTCACTAGAAGGTTTAGGGGGCAATTACTTTTTCACACAGGGACAGATTTTTTTAGTGCCTTGATAAATGGAATTAACATTTCAAAAGTGAAATTTGTATTTTCTTGGGTTGTTTCTGTGTATTATTAGAATTGATGATCTGAAGCCTTTGTGACTGATAAATATGTAAAAAAAAAAAACACAGGAAGGAGGCAAATACTTTTCACGGAACTGTATGTGAGATTGTTATCATAGATTTGATGAAGCAGCATGTGGTTCGTTGACTGAGGCACCATGAGTGGATTTGTATTCATGAAACACATTGGAAAGGTAAAGTTGGAGAAATGAATTTGAAGATGGACTGTACTTTTTTGAGATACTTTTGGGCCCGGTCACACAGCCGTTTGCGTCTGTATCGCGGCTGAATCACGGCTAGAAATCTCTGCCCGTGAAGCAGACGCTGTTGCCCGCGGTGGAAAATGCGCAAAATTGGCCAACCCGCTGTTCGTCCGTGGTATGCCCGCGAAACAGACGCCGGCGGCTGTTCTGCTTCCTCATCGCGTCAGTTCCACGTCCTTTCCGCGTGTGGACTACGGGTATAAAAGCTGCCGAGTCGGGCTGTAGAAATCATAACCGCTCAAGACACAGTCCCGTAAGGATCAAGATTTCAAGCTATGGCACCGAAGAAGAAGCCAATATGTTATTATTGTAATAGTTTTTCATTTTTATTTTATTATCTTGTTATGAAATGAAAAGAAATGTCAAGAAATAAAAATGGATTAAGACGAGGTCACTATGGTGACGGGGATGCATGTTCACCCCTTGACGTCTCGAACACAACTGACGTGTGCTCGGCAAATCTCGCTGAATATACGCGGAGAAAGGCATTTGACCGTCACACGCGTTATACACGCTAATTCACGTGATTCAGCCGCGATTAAGACGCAGAACAAACGTGCTATGATCGTGCTCCACCTGCGATTACCCGCTAAAATACCGCGTCCTATCCGCGTGTAACCGCGCCCTGGCCGCAGCCGTAGCACGTCGTTCCGCGTCTGTACCGCGTCATATCTGCGTGTGTACCACGTGTGTCGCCTGCGGTTACCCGTGGTCTAAACTTTTTCGCGCAGCGCAAAACTTTTTCGCGCGGCCAGCCGCGTGTGAATTTCTTGCCGCGTGTAAAGCACGGCTGTAGCTCGTCTGTATCGCAATCTCAACGCGGGCAACAGCGTCTGCTTCACGGGCAGAAATTTCTGGTCGTTATTCAGCCGCAATACAGACGCAAACGGCTGTGTGACCGGGCCCTTTGGTGGAACTGTATGTGACTCATTCAAAAAGTTTAAAGGGATATATCATTTTTGTTTATATCTCATAATTCTCTTTTAAGTGCCACATCTAATCTTGTTGTAAACAATCTTCACTTCGTTGTTATCAATGACAATCAATACATTTTTCATTTAAAATAAATGCAAGAAATAAGATGATTTTTAAATAAATTATTATAGGTAATGATAATATATGATTTATTGTATATATGATCTTTTTCGTATGTATGTATTTATGTATATAATGGTATGTAATATAAATAAGATTTTTTTTTTTTACATTTTCTGATAATTTATTGCTCATCCATCTATCATCTGCACCGCCTATCCTCAGTCGGGTCGCGGGGGTGCTGGAGCCCATCCAAGCTGTCTTATGGGTTTGTCTGAATAACATTTTTGCTTATATTAATTTTTGTTTATTACTCATTGAGCTAATTGTTTTACAATATTTATTTATATTGTATGATTTATTTATCTGAATATATTTATTTAATTTAATTTATTGGTATTCAATTTATTTACACATTTCAATTATTTGTGTGTTATCTGTTCACTATCATTAATATTTTTTTAAATTATTAATATTTATTAATTATTTTGTTTATTCCCTTGGTTGTATTTATTGTTTATTGTACTTTTCTAAATCATTTACTGACATTATTTATTTATTTTATTTATTTTTAATGTTTATCAATTATTGATCCGTTCTTGTCAGTAATTCGTTTATATAAAATGTGTATTTATTACATGTATTTATTTAAAGTATTTAGCTATATTTATTTATGTATATTTTTAATTTATTTGCCTATTTTTAAAATTTATTGTGTAAAATTAATCAGTTTGTATTATTTATTCATTAATGTACTTATATATTTTTCTGTTTACCCATTTTACTTTCCTTATCATTTAATTCATTTTTCTACGTTATTTGTCAATGTTACTTATTTATCTAAATATTTAATTTAAAGTATTGCTTTATGTTTATTTATCGGCAGTAGCTCAGGAGGTAGAGCGCTCGTCTTGGGATCAAGGGATCCCAGTTCAAATCCCGGCTCGTCCGTGTTACATGTCGAAGTGTCCTTGGGTAAGACACTGAACCCCTAATACCCCCAATAAGCAGGTTAGCGCCTTACATGGCTGCAAGGCCGCTATTGGGAAATGTGGAGCACATTGTAAAGCGCTTTGAGGAGTCATTGACTTGAAAAGCGCTATATAAATGCAGATCATTTCATTGCATTTCATTTCATTTCATTTTTCATTTCATTTTTCATTTCATTTGATTTCATTTCATCATCAATATTGAATTGATATTATCTATTTTACTATCAATTCAATTAGTTTATTTGTTTTATTTTAAAAGGGATGTGGCATTTGGTGCACCATGTTCTGACAGACTACCAAAAATACTTCTACAAATGTATTAAAAAAAGGTCAAAAATAAAATTGAATCACCTGTGGCTCAGGAGGTAGAGCGCTCGTCTTGGGATCAAGAGATCGCAGTTCGAATCCCGGCTCCTCCGTGTTACATGTCGAAGTGTCCTTGGGTAAGACACTGAACCCCTAACACCCCCAATAAGCAGGTTAGCAGCCTTACATGGCTGCACGGCCGCTATTGGGAAATGTGAAGCACACTGTAAAGCGCTTTACAGACTTGAAAAGCGCTATATAAATGCAGATCATTTCATTTCATAGCTCTATTTATTTAATTTATGAAGTAGAATATTTTAACAATATTTTTAAAATGCAGCAATCTAAAGTACATAAAAACATTAAGTATAGCATACATTTTTTATTATGCAATTTAATTCGTCTACACCTGCCAATCTTTTTTTTCATACTCCTGGACGCAATTTAGCATTCGGCGATAGGATCGCAATTTGCTAATAAGGAGGACATCTTTGTGGCTTCCAGTAAAAAATGATCAAAATCATGTGATTAGCCTGCTCATTAATGCTTACCAGAAAATCAGCGCAGATTACAATCCCCGAAATCGAATCCTCTCCTTCTAAATATCAAATGTATTTGTTGTGACAGATGCTTGTTTCTAGCGCTCAGCGGGATTTTCTGGACCGTCAGGCTTTCTTGCACGGCTTGTCGGCGCAACCGAATTGTTCATTTGGCATCTTGACGAATCGGTTGTGTCTGTCCTCAGATTTTCTGGCGTGAGTTTAATTTTCGCGATATACAGTGTTCCAGAAGCATGGCCTTATGCTATATATGGTTGGATGAAACTTTTGCATCCACTCTTAATGGACTGTTGAATACAAGCCTTGGGGGAAGAAAACAATGGATGTGAGCATGATTATCTGGAACCATCATGCTACTCAAATAGGTTTAAAAGTGTTTAGGGGAAGGTTAAAAAGTGTGTTTCTATGAGACTTGCGAGAAGAATAGACTTACACTATAACTGGATTGATACAACTGTTGCATCCACTATATATGTACTTTTCACTGTAGGAGAAAATAAAACTGAAAAATCATATTCCTTGAATGGGTTTAAAAAGTGTGCTCCTATGTGAATGGCATTATGCTAAATATGGTTGGATATAACTGTTGCCTCTACTACATATAGACTGTGGAATAATCACCGTGGGAGCAGAAAATAATATGGAAATGAACACAATCAGTAGGGGCTATTGTATTACTCAAATAGGTTTAAGAGGTGTGTTTGTATGTGACTTGCGAGAAGAATGGAATTACACTATATTTAGATGAATACAACTGTTGCGACCACTATATATAGACGGTGGAATTTTAGCTGTGGCGGCAGAAAATAAAACTGAAATGTCAGAGTGAAATCAGCACAATCTTATCATATTACTCGGATGGGTCTAAAAAGTATGCTCGTATGTGACTCTTGAGACAGAATGTATTTACACTCATACAACGCATACAAATGTTCTTGCATCATCTACACGCTGTGGCGTTTTGCTGTGAAGGCTATGGGATTATTCAAATGCATATGAAATATGTGCTCATATGCTTACGAAAAGAATGGACTTGCACTATATAAGGATGGATACAATGTTGCATTTACTATATGTGGACTAGAGGTAAGATCAGGCTTGAACGAATTCAGCCTGACCCGACCCGAGTCGCGGGTATATAAACCCGAACCCGACGAATTAACTTGATTTGATTAACGAGCCCGAAATAAACCCGATGCTTCAACTTGTCACCAAAGTAAACACGAAGCTTTTTTCCGGCTGCATGTTTCAGCTGAACTGCGCAGTTTGTGGGATAACTTGGGGCCTAAATCAACGGTTTGGTGTGGAAGTGCACAACTCAGTGACATGCAGCGAACGAAAGTGAAACTGAACAAAATACCACTGAAAAGAGAATCAAATTATGCAGATTCCAGCTGCAAATAGTAAAAGATTTGGCCAAAAAGCAGAAAGATAATTTGTAAAGCTTGTAAGCTATTGGCAAAAAGCAGAATTGACATCTGACGTGAGGGAGGTGGATGGGGGAGGGGGGGGTTGGGTGTCTTTAACCCCAACACAGAGGAGGGAAATAAAAAATAATTACTTGAGTAAAAGTAAATCAATCCTCCACGAAGGGAGCAAAAAAACGTTGAGAGAGAAGTCCGGGTTCTGGTCGGGCCCGGGCCCAAGATCTTACCTCTGGGCTGTGGAATTTATTACATTGGGGGCAGAAAATAAAATGGAATTGTCCAGTAGAAATCAGCACAAGTTACTAGGATTACTCAAACGTGTTCAAAGGGTGTTCTCAGATGTGGTTTGTGAGAAGAATGGACTTACACTATAAATGGATGCATACAACTCTTGCAGCTACACTACAAAAAGTAATTTTATCGTGGTGGCCAAAGATAAATCAGAAGTGTCCTAAAATTCCACAAATATACATAAGGCTTGTTTAGTGAGTAAGCTGGAGGTTTCATGGATCATTTGTCTCTACTGCAAGTCCCATAGTGCTTTGCGACATCAGACAATCCCAGATGATGGCAAACTTCATATGCGCACAAGTCAATCAATATACTCTTAGTAATGTACACAAATGAACTGATGATTTTTTTTTTATTAAAATACATTAATTTGTTGTTATTTTTATAAAAAGATATTTTTTTCTAAATTCCAGTAGAAAAAAAAACTAAAGATAACAACAACAACAAATTCAGAGCCCCAAAAAAGGAATTGCTGAAAAGTGAGAAAAAAAATTCTCGAAATAATTTCTCAGATAAAGTTTTATAAGGTTATTATATTTATTAAATTATTTTTGTTTTTAGGATGATTATTTTGCCAGTAAAATATTTGATTTTGTATTTAAGAAAGGTTATTGGTTTTAATTTGAATTATAATAGTATGATGACAAGCAATAGTTTTAATTATCCAAAAAGGAAATAAACATTACTTGGGAAAATTTGATTTTATTGATGGATTTAAAAAAAACATGTTAAAATACAGTTGTAAAATGTTATTAAGACATTCCTTTTTTACTTAAAATTGTTTGTGGTCTTACATTAATAATTACAATTACCCAAAAAATAATGGCTTTTCATGTCACTGAAGACCTCACGAAGCACACTTACCCATTCACACAGACACACACACATCAATAGGGAGTCAGCCATGCAAGGCGCCTACCTGCTTATTGGGTGCATCAAGGATTCAATGTTTTGTTGATGGACACTTCGGCATATAACACAGAGAGCCGGGAATAAAACCTGCATCCTCTTGATCCCAAGATGAGCGCTCTACCTCCTAATGATGGTCCATAAAATAATCATACGACAGTGTTAATTTTACCTCTGAAAAGTGATGGGTCCCGGGGACTCGCATGCTCAAAAATCTTTGGGTCCCAACAGAGATCTATGGATCCCCAAAATTTAGTGTTATCGAGGTTGAAATTGTAAATCTGCGAGAAATATATAATATAAATCTATATATTTATTCAGTTTTAATCATCACAGTTTATTGGTAATACAAATCAGTTATAACTTCAAGATTTTTCAGTTCACAACAATATTTTACATTATACAAAATAATATTGCTGAAATAATTATATTAATCTTTGTTTTCATTCAGTTTTAATCATCACAGTTAATTTGTAATACAAAGCAGTTATCACTTCAGATTTTTCAGTTCACAAAAATATTGTACATTATACAAAATAATATTGCTGAAATTTTAGTCTATATATTCATGCACTTTTAATCATCACAGTTAATTGGTAATACAAAGCAGTTATCACTTCAGATTTTTCAGTTCATATTTCTTCGTGGTTTGCTGTCCCGCCACAGTTGTAATGCCTTCTCAAGGTCCAAGCATTATCATCCTCCTCATAGCGTCACCAGGAATATAGTTTAGTCCGTTTTGGCAGAAAAGCCCTTTTCTTGCTAGGAGTATTCTTTTGTTTATTTTCTTTCGTCAAATCGAACGCTTCAACACATGTGTTTTCCTTGCCTCCGCGATCTTCCAAAGAATTTCTCCGCCTTTTTTTTTCGTGCCGGAATTATTGCCGTTGTTATCACTTTCTGCATTATGTTTTGACTGAATCTGAATCTGAATCTGACTTATTACTGACACTGAAGAAATGACCAATTTTGTGTTGATTTTCACCAAATACTAACTGTTTTTTCGGAGGAATACTCATACCTGTCAACCTCCCCGGCTCCATGCCCTTACAAACTGTCATATTTTCCCTTACAAAATACAAAAAAAAATCTTTTTTCTTTTCAAACGTGTTTATTTATGTAGTTTAACATGTTATATGTGTTTCCTTATATATATATTTATTGTTAATGAACATTTTGTTGTGAGACACTGAGTTGCTCAACATGAATGAGATTTGTTATAAAAAAAAGTTCAAAAATTAAGTAGCTTGGACGTTCACTGTAGAAGGAAAAAATACATGGAAAGATAACTAAGTAGAATAATACATTTTCTTATTAAAATTATTAATTTATTTTCTGCATTAAATTATTGTTGGTAATGTACTGATTAAAGGGATAACCACAAACCTGTCTTTTTTTATTTTCTCCTTTTATACTTCCTTTTTTTCTTAACTTCTTTATACAACATAATAATTTGTAATATAAAGCATCAAAGCAAGTGAGCCCTTTGAGAGCTGGCTCTCTTTAATGAGTTGAGCCGAAAAAGCCGGTTCTCTAAAAAGAGAGGGACTTTCACCTCACATCTCGAACTCGTTTGACTTGATTGATTTGCCGTTTCGTGATAGTCGGTGTATACCGGATGGTACTCATGATTGACAAATTTGCGTTTTTCCGTACAGATTTTCTTGTACGTCGACACATCTTAAAATGCATAATGAACGTACTTTGTACGGCAAAAACCTACAGGTTGACAGGTTTGCATACTTAACCTTCACTCAACGACAACCACCACAACAATGATGTAATCTCGAAACAACGAGATCTAGTTTGCCGAGATCGGCATGCAGACGAAAACTCGAACCACGAGACCAAAACAACAATGGTGGATCTGCCTGACGAAAAGTTTGGAGTGCGGTAAATCTTTGTTTTAAAAAAAAGTAATCGGGTAATAAGGACAATTTCGTGTCAAAAAAGTTGCGTCCCGGGGACGCACGTTGATTTGACACTATGCGTCCCCAACAAAAATAATGCATCTAGGACGCAGCGACACGGGCAAACAAGAACACTGATACGATTGTAGAGACAATTCCAATTTTGTTTTTTTTTGCATGAAAAATACATGGCAAAAAAATCGTAAGATGTTATTTCATGTAGGAAATTTTAATTTATATTGTTGTTACAATTTCTTTATCTTTTTTAAAAAACTGATTGAGGATGAGGGCTTAATTCTACCATTAGAATAATAATAATTGAATCATTCATAATAATTACAATGTTTAGAAAAAAAGAATATATTACTGAAAAAGTGAGATTTTATTTTGAAATGTTTTTAATGATTACAGGTAAAATAGAATCTGAAATTTCATTTTAGTAAAATTTAGTGATCATTGTTAATAAATGTTTTATTTTATATTTATTCTTTTTGTCTTAATTTGATTATGAGAATTATAGTAATATAATAATAATTTGCAATCATTATACTTTATGTAAAAATAAATACCCCTGAAAAGTGAGGATTTATTTGTATTATTTTTCTAAATAAATCAAAGCAATGTTACTTTGTTTTTGTACATTTTAATAAATATTGTTATGACAATATGTTATTATTTATAATATCAAAAACATTTTGTGGTTCTTATTTATATTACTGCTAAGCAAAAAGGGGGAAAAAATGTCTAACCCCTCGACCCTACTGAGGATAGGCGGTGCAGATAATGGATAGATATTCAAGAACTTATGTTGATTTATTTTTATAGAACAATTTTAGAAATATAAATTAGATAAAAAATAAAAATAGATATTAAAATTCTAAATTGTGATTGTGAAATGTTATTCAGTTTTATAAAAGGTTTATCATTATTCATTAAAATAAAATTAAATGAAATTTAAAAAGGTCTTAATGTAAAAATTATTTCATTTTAAACATCCATCCATCCATTATCTGCACCGCTTATCCTCAGTCGGGTCACGGGGAGCATTTATTATAATTTATGTTGATGTATCCATCAAAAAATTGAAGATTTTGTTTTCATTTTACTAAAGTAAGCAAATAATATTTCAAAATATCTTCCAATGATAATTTTTTTTTCTTTACTCCATTTTTAAAAAAGAATTCCCCAATCCCCATCACTGCGTGTTAGAGTTTCTTACTCGTTTCTCCCTCTCCGTCGCCATCGGCACATTTCTTAAAGGTGAGGCTAACGTCATGTTTCACGGGCATAACAAGAATCCTTTATGTCAGGATTTAATGGAGTCGAATCACGTCGGTTTTACCAAGAGAGGACAGAAAATCAGAATCTCGTTTATTTACCACCATTGATAAGATGTAATCCTTAGCTAAAAAGCCTTTATTCGCTGCTCTTGCTAATTTTTCGTTGTCGTTTTTCCCCGCAGTGCATAGTGGTGCTTATTGCTCGGACTATTGCCCAGAGGTACTGTGACGTTAATCGAATTGCCGTCTTTGTCTTTTTTGAATATTTTTGGAAGTTGTTGTTCAAGGAGCAATTTATCGGAAATAACAGATAAGAGGGATGTTTGTGTTACTTGTGAACTGTTAATGATGTGTAATTGCTTTTTTTAACAGTTTAATTACGTGCAATGGTAGTGTAAATTTATTGAAATTAGCCTTCATGTTTTTATAATATAGTAGAGATGCAAGGTATTGGGTCCCTAGCTTCCGATGTTTTCAAGTTACGAAAGACTATTGCAAACTATTATTACAGACTATTATGACACCATCCCCGCATCTAAAACGATACACATATTATCAACATAAAGTATAGGTTATTCATATGCTATAGGGTAGAAGTGTGTTTTAAGCTTAGTTTTAACCATTTCCACTGAGGTTGCAGCTCGTATCTCAGGGGGAAGAGCATTTCACAGCAACGGGGCCCGGATGGAGAACATTCTTGAACCTGCGGATCTCTTCTTGGCTCTTGGGATCACTAGTAGACCAGCGTTTTCAGAACGAAGGCTCCGGACCGGAACATAGGGGGAAATTAAATCTGAAAGATATGAAAGAAGACAGAAGACCCACAGGTTACCGCTACTAGAGCTTCCGATGTTTTCAAGTTACGATGTGGAATAGGATAGTTGTATTACTCACAAAATGTATGTTTTTTTTCATGTTTTTTTCCGGTGCGGTGATTGTTTATACTGATTAGTATCACATGTCGGGTTTTTTTGAAAACGGTTGAGCCCCAGGTTACAACGCCTTAGCGGTTTTTAAATTACGATGTGGAATAAGATGTTTTTAATACTCGTGAAACATACGTTTTTTATTTTATTTTTTCTGTGCAGTGGTCGTGCAAACTTAATGAGATCATATGTCAGGTTTTTAGCAGACATAAGACCCCAAGGTTACAGCATCCCTAGTTTATGATGCTTTTAGTTTAAAATGTGGACTTCGATGTTTTTTCACCCCCCACGTTACTCCATTTTCCACCTCATATGAGATCATCCATCCATCCATTATCTGCATCGCTTATCCTCAGTAGGGTCGCGGGGGTGCTGGAGCCCATCCCAACTATCTCTGGGCAGTGGGCAGGGGACACCCTGAACTGGTTGCCAGCCAATCAAAGGGCACACAGGGACAAACAACTCGCTCGCTCATTCACACCTAAGGACAATTTGGAACAGCCAATTGACCTGACATGCATATTTTTGGAATGTGGAAGGAAACCGGAGTGCCCTGAGGAAACCCACGCAAGCATGGGGAGAACATGCAAACTCCACACAGGAGGTTTGATCTCATGACCTCAAAACTGTGCCACACACGCGCTAACCACTGCTCGGCCGAGATCAACAACACATTATTCTGCACTTCAAGAAAATACAAAATTAAAAAGGGTGTTCCTGCATATGGCGAGTCATGTCTATAAGATGCCTGTCTGCTATTGTTCGATGTTTTACAAAATGCTGGTCTGCTTTTGGTATGCATCACGACATTATAAAGATGCAGATATGCTATTAATAAATTCCCTCCCACTTAATCAATGCTGTGTATTCATATTAAGTGAGCTTGGCATGCTAATCTTGCCAAGAGACTAAATGTTAATGTCCCATGCATTCATTACTTCACCATTTAATCAATATTGTGTATTCTTAGCAAGTTAGCTTAGCATGCTAGGCTTGAAATATATTACATTTGAATGTTTTCCGTATTCATTTGTAACGGGTGTAATAATAACTTTTATTTTATTGAAATTCCTGCTAAAATATGTGTATAGTTTTTGGTAAATGTCCTGCAATGCTGAGTCCAACAGTGCCATCTGCTGGTATGGGGTGGGGTTTGGTTTTGGCTTCTAACATGTGACCAGGAGGCGGGGTTTTGTCAGTTTAACCAGAGTACTACAAAGAGATCAAAGAGATCAAACCCAGCAGAAAAAGCTAATGTTGTGACTCATCCATTTGCAGAACTGTAATAATAAAAACCTCATCATCCAGTCCAGCGTGAATGTGGATCTTTGGTGGGACACGTACAACGCGGTTACATTGGTGCCGTGACCCGTGACTTCTATCAAACTCGCCGAACCGAGGACTGTCCTACCTGCCACATGAGCTCACAGTATTTGAAATTTTAGTTACATGAGCGATATTGTTTAGCTCATTACAGTGCAGTGTCACAGTGATACGAAGGCTGCTGATTTATTTTGTGATTTTGACTTATTTACATTTTTTTCTGTTAATCTTTGAAACATGTTTAATCAGAGCAATGTGTTAGCTCCACAATTTGACACACCTATTCACTTTGGCAGGGGCAGGGGCATGTTTACCCCCATCCCCTCTGATAATAGTTCTACCCCAGGTGGTGCTACACATAGAGTAGAGGCAAGTTCCAGTGTGAGCACCCATAATGCAGCTGACCAACATGCTAGCCTACCTTCACCTCAGGTCAGACCCACATCTACGCCAAATTCCGCGAGTGAAATTTCTGAGGGTTTAGCTGATCACATGACAAATATTATTCAGGAGATAGGACATAAATTGGCTGATAGCATATTCTCAAATATACAGTCACATAATATAGTAGCTCCTAACGCTGCTGCCACACAAGATGAAGCAAACAGATTGAGTCAGGTGGTAACGCAGAGAAAGGTTAAGGAACCGCCGTCATTTATTGGGGATGGCTCAGACTCAATAACAATACATGAGTGGGAAGATCTAATGAGGACATTTATAAAAAGGAGTGATGTGAAACTTGAAGAGCAAGCAGAGGAAATCCTTATACATTTGAGAGGAAAAGCTAAAGATGTAGTTAGGTTTAGCATTAGAAACAGTAATATAGACGTCTATACCCGCCCTGACATGATTTATAGTCTTCTCAGGAAATACTTTAGCTGTACCAAGTACTCTGCTGTCCCTTTAGCTGACTTTTATTCAACTTTGCCCAAAGACCAGGAAGACCCCTATGACTACTGGCTGAGACTAAACAGAGCAGCTGACCTTGCCTCTGAGTGCTTGAGAGAGCAGGGCAAAACATTTGACAACCCTGAAATAGAGGTTACTCGCATATTTATTAGGAACTGCCCATGCAAGGAACTGGCACTCACTTACAGATCAAAAACCATCGAAAAGTGGTCAGCATGTGAGGTACTAGAGGTGCTGAATGAATACCACGCTGAGAAGAGCTACAAAGCAGATTCCCTACAACAACCTGCGAATAGAGCGGAAATTGCCGTACACAAAGCTGAGGTGAACCATGGTCCAACCCTCGTGCACCAGCCACCTCAGACTTCGAGCCCACAGTATGTCTCTCTAACGGACGTTATTAGTATGTTGGAGAAAGTTCTGATACGTGTTACCTCGAACCAGTTTCAAGAGAGAGGGGGAGCTCCAACCAGGCGACCTGGAGCCAGAATAAATGGTTTCACTGCCAAGCCATGTATCATTTGCAAAGAAGTCGAACACAGTGCTCTCTCTCATTGCCGAGACAAAAACCTTTGCTTTCACTGCCATGCCCCAGGGCATTCTCGACGTGATTGTCCAGTGACGAAAGTTGTCCCGCTGCCTCAGGGAAACTAACTGATCTGCGCTTAGGGGAGAACAGTGCAGATCAACTGAGTATACCTCCCACCACTAATGTGAAGCCTGACATGCAAGACAATAAATCAATTTATGAGTTGTATAGCAACAAGATACCTCCATCGAAGAAGCTGATCTTTCAGAGAATAGCGGAGACTGACGAACTGTTTTACACACCTGTACTTGTGCAAGAAGGCCCCACTTTCAGAGCGCTGTTGGACAGCGGGTCGATGGCTTGTACAGTAAGTGAGGACACAGCTAAGTACCTCCTGCAGCAATTCCCTGATATGATGAGTTACACGGCCGATGATTATGTCATTGTAGGCTGCGGTGGACACCAAGTTTCTCCCAGAGATATGTACGACATTCACGTCACAGTTTACGGGTGCCAAATGATAATACCAGTAATGGTGGTGCCAGGCCAGACAGAACAGATGATCCTTGGCAGCAATGCCATCAAATATATTTTGACTCAATTGAAAAGTACTGATGGCTATTGGAGATTAGTTTCCACTCCTGACAACGGTCTGTCCGATAACCACAGTCAATTCCTGTCAATGCTTTCCAACACAGAGAGATGGAGAGGTGATTGCATTCCAGACAAGGTAGGGACAGTAAAGATCAAGAGTTGCGTGACGCTGAATCCACGGACCGAGTACGTTATTTGGGGCAAGTTACCTGAGTTGGCCGGGGCATCAGCGGGCAGCACAGTGGTCGTTGAGCCAACCCAATCTAAGGCTGCGCCCAGACAAGTCCTTGTCGGACGAGTTGTTACTCCACTCTGGGGAGATGGATGGGTGCCTGTTAAAGTCTTTAATCCCACGGACAGAGTTGTGGTGCTGAGAAGAAACAGGAAAATTGCAGATGTGTCTCCTTGTATCGCAGCGGAAGACCTGCCCAATGCAGAGGAGGTCAAGTGCAACGTGCAGAGTGTACAGAGCAAAGAGGTCCGACCCAGGTCAGAAGAGGACATGATGCGTGCATTGGAAGCTCTGGGACTGCAAGACATTGACCTGAAGTCATGTGAGGTTTCGCTGCAGTGTAAAGACAAGCTCCTTCATATCATCGAACAATTCGAGTCAATCTTTTCTCGCCATAAGATGGACTGTGGAGAGGCCAAAGAGTTTGTACATCGTATCCACCTTGTTGATGATAAGCCGTTCCGTCTACCCTACAGACGTATACCACCAAGTCAGTATGAAAAACTGAGGACGACTCTGAACGAGATGGAAGAGAAAGGAATTATTCAGAAGTCGACTAGCGACTATGCATCTGCGCTTGTTCTCATATGGAAGCGGAATGGAGAACTAAGGGTATGTACTGATTTCAGAAGGCTTAATGCGAGAACCATAAAGGATGCCTACCCACTACCGCATCAAGCTGATGCTTTGGCCGCACTTGGGGGAAATGCCTTTTTCTCCACAATGGATCTGACGTCAGGCTACTACAATGTCCCCTTGCACCCTGACGACAAAAAGTACACGGCATTCTCCTCACCATTCGGCCTTCACGAGTACAACCGGCTCCCTCAGGGACTTTGCAACAGCCCAGCAACATTTATGAGGATGATGATGTCAATATTTGGTGATCAGAATTTCATGAGCCTATTATGTTACCTCGACGATCTGATGGTGTTTGCCCCCACAGAGGAAGTTGCACTCCAACGCCTACAGATGGTGTTTACTCGCCTTAAGGAACACAACCTCAAGCTCGCACCCAAAAAGTGTTTTTTCCTCAGACGGACTGTGAAATTTCTTGGGCATGTCATCAGTGAGGATGGAATTCGGACTGACCCCGAGAAAGTGAGAGCGATAAATGACGTACAAGTCACTGATCTAATGGAGTCGGATGGCAAGACGCCATGCCCTAGTAAAATCAGATCTTTTCTAGGCATGGTGATGTATTTCCAAAGCTTCATTGAAGCATGTTCGGCGAAGGCAAAACCTCTGTTCAGGCTCACATCTGAATCTGGTGACAAGCATAAGCGCAAGAGAGCCCGCAAGAAAGGTCAAGTGAAGCTGACGCCTGCAGATTGGTCCGATGCATGCCAGAACGCCTTTGAAACACTGAAGCACGACCTCGTGACAGGTGTCACTCTGGCCCACCCAGATTTTGATGCGCCGTTTATTCTGGCTGTCGACGCATCCTTTGATGGGATTGGAGCAGTCCTGTCACAGCTGCCACCTGGTGGAAAAGTAGCCAGACCAGTCGCCTTTGCAAGTAAGACGCTCTCTCGCTCCCAGCTCAACTACCCTGCACACAGGCTCGAATTTCTTGCCTTGAAATGGGCGGTATGTGATAAATTCAGCCATTGGTTGAAAGGAAGACACTTTACCACGTGGACCGACAATAACCCACTTACATACATTTTGACCAAACCAAGACTTGATGCGTGTGAACAGCGGTGGGTAGCGAAGCTAGCTGCATACAATTTTGACCTGAAGTACATTCCCGGACCAAAGAACATCGTAGCCGACGCTCTGAGCCGTGAGCCATTTGTACGGTCATGTGTGGGTCATCGCCTTGTTACCGAGCCCTATACTTCGCTCTTGGACCAAGTCAACAGGGTGAACAACAGTACTGTGCAAGAGGTGTTCAGAGTATCCAACAATTGTCACGCTGTTGTAGACGAGAGTGCTGGGACATCAGACGAGTCAGTAAAAAGGGCAATTCCATCAGGCTCCAATGGTTCTGTGACATCAGAAGAGGTTGCTGCTGTCTTCAGTGCTCAGTCCACTGGTGGCGTGGGTCAAGTGATGGGAACAGACGCCAACTTCAATCTTCTGCAGAAGGGAGATCAGTCAACGGCACTCCCACAGAGTCAGCTTGTTGGTTTACAAGAACAGGACAACACAATAAGCAGGACCATGTACTTTGTGCATAGACACAAGAGACCTACCAGGCGTGAGAGAGCTGTCGAGTCGCCTAGTGTGATGAAACTACTGAAGCATTGGAGCCGACTCACCATACAGAATGGCATGCTCTACAAAATAAGGAAAGATCCTCACATGGCCAAGAAAATCTTCCAGTTTGTGGTGCCTGATTCATTGAAACAGAAAGTCCTTCAAGGTTTACATGACTCAGCAGGTCACCAAGGCCAGAACCGTACTTTGTCTCTGGTGCGGCAACGATTCTTCTGGAATGGCATGGAACGTGATGTTGTGAATTATGTCAAATCCTGTCAGCGCTGTGTAGTAGGGAAAACACCGGAACCACACAACCGTGCACCACTCAAGAACATAGTCACCTCTGAGCCTATGGAGTTGGTCTGTATAGACTTTTGGACTGCTGAGCAAGAGAACAAGTCTGTAGATGTCCTGGTCGTAACTGATCATTTCTCCAAGATGGCGCACGCCTTCCCTTGCAGAAATCAAACCGCCAAACAAGTTGCTCGCCGTCTGTGGCAGGATTTCTTCCTTGTCTATGGTTTCCCACGGCGTATCCACTCTGATCAGGGAGCTAATTTTGAGAGCAAACTGATCAAAGAGCTTCTAGAGATGGCAGGGGTGCAGAAATCCCATACCACTCCGTACCACCCCATGGGAAATGGCATCGCAGAACGATTCAACCGAACATTGGGAGATATGATCAGAACCCTTCCCCCTCAGCCCAAAGCAAAGTGGCCACAAATGCTGCAGCAGCTCACATTCTGCTATAACTGCACAGAGCATGAGACAACAGGGTTTGCACCGTTTTACCTAGTGTTTGGTAGGATCCCTCGTCTCCCTGTCGATGTCATGTTTCAACATGCTAATACCAATGATGCTGTTGTCAGCTACTCTGACTTTGTACGCCATCTGAAGAAAGATCTACATGAAGCTGCTCAGATTGTACAGAGGAATACTCTCAGAGAACAGACTCGTCATGCCAAGCTGTACAACCGTAGGGCCAAAGGATCACCTCTTGTCGTGGGAGACCGGGTGTTGATCGCCAACAGAGGTGTCCCGGGGAAACGCAAAGTTGCAGACAAGTGGGAGTCAACCCCGTATGAAGTCATATCAGTCAAGCCTGATCTCAATGTCTACAGAGTCAAGGATTGTCTGACGGGCAAAGAGAAGGTAGTTCACAGGAATTTGCTGCTCTCTGTTAGCTTCTTGCCCTGTGAGGATGATCTGGCCAGCGAATCTGAACACTCAGAGTCTGACGCTGCTATGCATGGAAGTGATGTATGCCCTGATTTACCTGACGCGGTTGAAGACAGTGATGTCCGTACAGTAAACTGGGTGATACAGGCAGGTGAAGAGCAAGTTCATCCAGAGGTAGAGGATAACTCACTAGACAGCAGATCTGATGCCCAGTCAGACTCTCGCAGTGTTGATACATCCAGCCGAGGAAGTCAGCACATCCCCGAACAAGATGTTGACCATACTTCAAGTGACAATACGGAAAGCCCATCACAGTGCTCTGAAAACATGATCCCTTTGGGTATGGGTCTTCCAGACCAGACCCCATTGAACACTGACCATCTGGACGCAGACTCCCCTGATACTGACTGTTTAGACTTGACTGCCCCAGACCTTCAGGCTCAGGTTATTTGTGCTCAACCTAACCGTTATGGTCTTAGGGTCCGCCAGTCCATCAGGCCTCCTAGTCGTCTTATTTGTCAGATGAATGACCATGTGGTAGGTGACAATCATCTGTCCGCAATATCTGCAAGTTCCTAGTTTAAGTTCAGTAGAGATGCACTTTCAGTTTGAGTAACAAAGCTTGAGTAAGAAACAAGAATTGTGCCTATGTGAGCACTTACAACTACAGGAACAATGTTTGATATTTCAGAGATGTAACAGGCATCTTTGAGTCTGTGCTTAGTTAGGAGTTTGCTCGCCTCCTTTCTTTTCACACTCCTTTTTGGGAGAGTTTTAGAACTGACATGCACTTCAGTTTGTTCCTTGTAATACTGTACCAGTTTTCGTGTCCTCTTTTTCATCAGTATTTGCCTTTTTGGCATGTGATTTTTTTTCTTTTTAGTGTAGCACTCCCATATTTAGCAGAATTTCAGGGGGGTGTATGTAACGGGTGTAATAATAACTTTTATTTTATTGAAATTCCTGCTAAAATATGTGTATAGTTTTTGGTAAATGTCCTGCAATGCTGAGTCCAACAGTGCCATCTGCTGGTATGGGGTGGGGTTTGGTTTTGGCTTCTAACATGTGACCAGGAGGCGGGGTTTTGTCAGTTTAACCAGAGTACTACAAAGAGATCAAAGAGATCAAACCCAGCAGAAAAAGCTAATGTTGTGACTCATCCATTTGCAGAACTGTAATAATAAAAACCTCATCATCCAGTCCAGCGTGAATGTGGATCTTTGGTGGGACACGTACAACGCGGTTACACATTATCCCCCTTCTAATAACTATTCACATCGAATTAGTTTTGCATGCTAAACTTGCCAAGGGACCAAATTAAATCTTTTTACTTATTACTCCCCCTTCTATCAATACTCTCTATTTATATTTAGTCAGTTAGTTCCATGTATTTTACGAAGCTGGCATCACATTCTTGGCTTGCCAAGAGACTGCATTTCAATATCTCCTTTACTCATTCCTCCCAGCATGCTGTTTATATATCGCCTCCACGTCAGTGTTGATTATAAAGATGAATTCCTTTTCTCATTTTTCTTTTTTTTACGGGACATCGCTTCCCTCCTAGCGCCACTAAACGCTAATAAGCGTCCTTAATGACGTTTTTATGCGTCCGTCAAGCCGTTAAAGACTTTATAAAAAGGGAGCACACCTCTGAGAGATGTCGTTCCTCCTCCGCTCGTTTTCCTAGATGAGGTTTTGAGGATTATCGGTTCTAATCTCCGGAACGAGGTAGTGAAGTTTGGTTGCTCTGTTTCCAGTCAAGGGCGTTTGTGATTTTCCTCATTCTGAGTTCCTATTTTAAGAGTAGCAAAGGTAGAATAAGTCCGATTTGCGTATTTCCCCAGGTATAAAGTGACCTCAATCGGGAATATCTGGAGGGCGCGTCAAAAGTTGCCACTCTAATTAGTCATTGAGACATTTCTTCTTTTCCGTTGTGGCAGAATGAGGATGAAAAAAACTTGAATGTCTTTGGAAGGATAGAAGTTTCCGTAGTTGACTTTGACAATCAAGACATTTCTCGTTATTTATTATTTCTGTATGACCTTTTCCAGAACTTACCAGGCTTTCTTTATCCACCGTCATCAGGAAAACTATGTCTTTCATTTTGCATTTTAAAAAGCCACAGTTACAAAGATTATGTTCATTTGCGGGGATATGTTGTGTTAGGATGAAAAAGGTTTGGGTGGTTGGTTGGTTGGTTTGTTGGTTGGTTGGTTGGTTGGTTGGTTGAGTTGTCGGTTGGTTGGATGTTATGTCAGTTGGTTGAGTTGTCGGTTTTTGGTTGTCGGTTGGTGGGGTTTTCAGTTGGTTTGTCAAACTGTTTGTTGGTTGGTTGGTTGAGTTATCAGTTGGTTAGTAGGTTTGTTAGTTTGTTGTTTTGTTGAGTTGTGAGACAAGTAGGTTTGTTGGTTGAGTTAGGTTGGCGGTTTTTGGTTGTTTGTTGGTTAAGTTGTCGATTGGTTGGATGTTTTGTCAGTTGGTTGATTTGTTGGTTGTTGGTTGTTTGAGGTTTTGGTTGGTTTGTTGAGTTGTTTGTTGGTGGGTTGAGTTATCAGATTGTTGGTTTGGTGGTTGGTTGGTTAGTTTGTTGAGTTATCAGTTGGTTGATTGGTTTATTAGTTAGTTGTTTGGTTGAGTTGTGAGATAGGTAGGTTGGTCAGTTGGTTAGTTGATTTGGTAAGTTGTTGTTGGATAGTTGCACAATTGGTCAAGTTTTAGCTGAGTTGTTGTCTGAATGATTGGGCAGTTGGGTCGTTGGTTTGTTGGGCTGAGTTGTTGGTTCAGTGAACGCTTGGTTGGGTTGTTGGTTGAGTAATTGAGCAGTGGCTTAGTTGAGTGCTTGGTTGCTTGAGTTATCAGCTGGTTGATTTGTTGTCCATTGTAGTTGTCCGTTTGTCGGTTGGTTGGTTGGTGGAGTTATTAGTTGATTTGTCAATGTGTAGGTTGTTGGTTGGTTTCGTTATCAATTAGTCGATATGCCGAGTCGTCAATTGGTTGGTCGGTCAATTGTTCAGTTGACATCAATAAGCAGTTATTCACCATATTTTTTTGAGTGATTTTTTCCGGAGTGTGAAATGTGCAGTGAGCTGAGTTGGCAGTCAAGGTTAAAAATGATGAATTGTATTATTCACTATCACAGGAAATGTCAGACTGTGCCTTCAAATTAGATTCTTCACCTCAGAATGAATACATGTTTTATCCTGGGGTCAACTCTATATAAATATATAATTTTACTCCTTGGTGACGATCGTCTCACAAAATAGATATATTCCCCTCCAGGCCCTGAAGAAGGAGCTCAGAAGGCCACACATCTGTCGGCCTCTATTTTTCTGCCACTTTGTTGAGGATTCCCTTTTTTTTTCCCTTTTTCTCCTTCTCTAATACCGAAGGAGAGTCGATACACTGGAGCGCTCTACGCGGCCATAAATCACAAGATGGCCAAACACACTTTTATTTGCATTCTGCCTTTCAAGCACTCACAATCGAATTTCTTTTCTCCTTCCCCGCCCGCCTGGCGTACTTTCCCCTAAGAGGCTGTGATCTTATTTTTCATGAAGACGTCCTCCGGAACTGTGTCACATTTGCATAGCCACATAAAGTGAAAAAAATAAGTCTCTAAGGTTTTGCCGTCTGTGTGCTGGAAAAATCCTAGGTGAGTCGTTCAAAGTCTTAAAAAAAAAATCACTAAGAAAAGATTAAGTACAGCTAATTCAAGTGTTTTAGAAATATGCTTGTATTTTATTTATTTTTTCTAGATGTTATAAATGTAATTCAAGAATAACAATTCTAACAATAATTGGTAGCTTTTTGTTATGTATATTTGGGATTTAATTTTAAAAAGTAGCAATTTTTTTATTTTTTTATTTTTTTAACTTGTTTTGCGGGTAAAAAAACAAAAATGTACTTTAACTCATTTAGGCAATAAACTTCCTAAGATGTCATAAATCTATTATAGCTTGATATAGAATATCAATTCTGGCTAGGCTGCCATAGACTGCTATAGATATCAAAATCTATTCTAGCTAGGCGGACTTAGACGGGTATGGATGTCAAATATAAATCCAAGATACGCTGGCATGGACATTAAAGATCATTTACAGCTAGGCTCCCTTGACTCCTATTGTTGTCAAACATCCATTCTAGCAAGTCTGCCATAGACTGCTATATATGTCAAATATCTATTCTACTTAAGCTTTATTAGCTGTAATATACGTCAAATATCCATAGACGGCTACGGAGGTGAAAGATTGGTTGTAGCTAGGCTGCACTACTATAGATATCATAAATTAATTTTAGCTAGGCTGCCATAGACTGATATGGCCATCAAAAACATATTGCTAGGCTTCCTTGCCTGCTGATAGATCAGTTTTAGCCGGGAATCAATAGACAGCTATATATGTTAAAGTTCAATTTTACCTAGGCTGCCATGGACAGCTATCAACTTCAAAGATCCATTTTAATTTGTCTGCCAGAGAATGGCTAAAAATGTCATAAGATCAATTCCAGCAACGCTGCCCTAAACGCCCATACTAGCTAGGTCGCCTTGACTGCTATAGATGCACAGATCCATTTCAGCGATGAACGTCAACGATCATTTCTAGCCAGGGTGCCTTGACTGCTATATAAGTAAAATATATCATTCCAGATAGGTTGATAGGGGTGGCTATAAACGTCAAAGATCCATTCCAGCTATGCTGCTTTGACAGCTATAGACATCTTAGATCCCTTTTAGCTGGGATACTATAGACAGGTATAGACATCAAAGATCCATTTTAGCTAGGTTGCTTTGACTGCTATAGATAGATAGATAGATAGATAGATAGATAGATAGATAGATAGATAGATAGATAGATAGATAGATAGATAGATAGATAGATAGATAGATAGATAGATAGATAGATAGATAGATAGATAGATAGATAGATAGATAGATAGATAGATAGATAGATAGATAGATAGATAGATGGATGGATGGATGGATGGATGGATGGATGGATGGATGGATGGATGGATGGATGGATGGATGGATGGATGGATGGATGGATGGATGGATGGATGGATAGATAGATAGATAGATAGATAGATAGATAGATAGATAGATAGATAGATAGATAGATAGATAGATAGATAGATAGATAGATAGATAGATAGATAGATAGATAGATAGATAGATAGATAGATAGATAGATAGATAGATAGATACTTTATTCATCCCCTAAGGGAAATTCACATTTCCAGCAGCATCCCTGAGCTGAGAACAGTACAATAATAAAGCCAAAAGAATACAATATACAAATACCCAGTGTGACGTGCAAATGCCCACTGTAGCGTGTTATCGTGTTATATAGAGTAACTAAATAGTGCTACACAGAATACATATTGCAGTAAGATTCGGTAATATCCAATGTAGGTGGTGTGGTTTAATGTGGGCCTTTACTCTGCCGGGTGGAGTTAAAGAGCCTCATGGCATGAGGAAGAAAAGATCTTTTCAGTCTGTCCGTAGTACAAGACAGTGACAGCAGTCTGTCGCTGAAACTGCTCTTCTGTCTGGAGATAATGCTGTGTAGTGGATGCGATGGATTGTCCATGATTGACCTCAGCTTTTTCAGTGCTCGTCTCTCAGCTACTGTTGTTAGGCTGTCCAGCTCTTTGCCCACAACAGAGCTCGCTTTCCTAGCCAGTTTATTGAGACGAGAGGCATCCTTCTTCTTGACGCTGCCTCCCCAACACGCTGCCGCATAGAAGAGGGTGCTTGCCACTATTGTCTCATAGAATATTTTCAGGAGCTTTTTGCAGATGTTGAAGGAGGCCAGCCTTCTGAGGAAGTAAAGTCGGCTTTGCCCTTTCCTACATAGAGCTTCTGTGTTGGCAGTCCAGTCCAGTTTGTTGTCCAGCTGCACACCCAGGTATTTGTAGGTCTGGACAAATTCTACACATTCTCCCTTGATACAAAAGTCAATTCCATTGAAGTTGGGAAAAAGTTTAAAATGTCAGTAAAATTAGAATAGAATGACTTGCAAACCTTTTCTAACCCATATTTAAATGAATACACCACAAAGACAAGATTATCCATGTTCAAACTCATAAACTTTATTTCCATAAGCAAATAATGATAAACTTAGAATTTTATAATTGCAACAAGTGCCAAAGTAGTTGGGAAAGGGGCTTCTTCACCATTGTGTTACATCACCTTTCCTTTTAATAACACTCAATAAACGTTTAGGAAGTGAGGAGACTAGTTGTTGAATCGTTGATAGTGGAATCCTTTCCCATTCTTGCTTTATGTACAGCTTCAGCTGTTCAACAGTCCGGGGTCTCCTTTGTCTTATTCTGCGCTTTATAATGCGCCACACATTTTCAATGGGAGCCAGGTCAGGACTGCAGGCAGGCCAGTCAAGCACCCGCACCCTCTTACTACGAAGCCACGCTGTCGTGAGACGTGCAGTGTGTGGCTTGGCATTATCCTGCTGGAAGAAGCAAGGGCGCCCATGGTAAAGATTCTGTTTGGATGGCAACATACTTTGTTCCAAAACCTGAATGTACTTTTCTGCATTAATGGTGCCTTCACAGATGTGCAGGTTACCCATTCCTTGGCCACTCATGCACCCCCATACCATCACAGATGCTGGCTTTTGCACTTTGCGTGCATAACAGTCTGGGTGGTTCTGTTCTTCTTTGGACCGGAGGACACGACGTCCACAATTTCCAAACACAATTTGGAAAACTGACTCATCAGACCACAGAACACTTTTCCACTTTGTATCAGTCCATTTTAGATGGGCTCGGGCCCAGAGAACCCTGCGGCGTTTCTGGATGTTGTTGATGAATGGCTTACGCTTTGCAACATAAAGTTTTAACCCACACTTACGGATATAGCGTCGAACTGTATTGACTGACAGTGGTTTTCCAAAGTGTTCCTGAGCCCATGTGGTGATGTCCTTTACACATTGATGTCGGTTCTTAATGCAGTACCGCTTGAGGGCTCGGAGGTCACGGGCATTCAATAATGGTTTACGGCCATGCCGTTTACGCACAGTGATTTCTCCAGATTCCCTGAACCTTTTCACAATATTATGGACTGTAGATGATGATATCCCTAAATTCCTTGCAATTGTACTTTGAGGAATGTTGTTTTTAAACTGTTCAACAATTTGCTCACGCAGTTGTTCACAAAGAGGTGAACCTCGCCCCATCCTTGCATGTGAATGACTTAGCTTGTTCGGGTCTCCCTTTTTTATACCCAGTAACAACTCTCACCTGTTGCTAATTCATCTGTTCACCTGCAAATAGTTGGTTGATTTCCATTCATCCACTTTCTGAGTAGTTATTGACACCTGTCCCAACTATTTTGGCACGTGTTGCTGTCATCAAATTACAGAGTTGATGATTTTCTCCCAAAACAATAAAGTTTATGAGTGAAGACAATAAATATGTTGTCTTTGCTGTGCATTCATTTAAATATGGGTTGAAAAGAATTTGCAATTTACTTGGATCAATTTTTATTTGCAATTAACACACTTTCCCAACTTCATTGGAATTGAGTTTTGTAGTTACAGGAACCGGGTGAGTTCTGGTTCTCCTGAAGTCCACCACCATCTCTCTGGTCTTGGTGGTGTTTAGGTGCAGGTGGTTTGCGTCGCTCCATCGGACAAAGTCCTGAATCAATTTCCTGTACTCCTCCTCCTGCCACATAATAAATCAATTTTAGGCAGGATGCCATGGACTGTTAAAGAAATCAAAGAATCATTCTTGATGGGCTGCCATAGAAGTCTATAGATGTCAAAGATCCATTTTAGCGAGCCTAGCAGAAAATCATCAAAAAACATCGGACATAGTTAAGATAGACCATCGCGCTCACAATATTTAAAAATAATAGTATATTCTCTAAATTGTATTTATATCGGAGGAGGTTCGTGTACATTGCGGCTAGCCTCAGGCTTAGCGCTGTTTCATCACAAGTGTCCACCAATCAGGGCGCCCAGGGACCAGGCACCTCTCTCAAAATTCACTTTAATTACGGCTACAGTAAAAATCTGGCTGTCCTTGTTCTCCTTTCACGGCTGGGGAATCTCTTGGGAAGATCTCGCGGAAGCCAGGTGAGGTTTGACTAATCCAGGTTGCTCTAATAACAAGTATCCTTGCCAAGCCCCTTGGCCACGAGCCCGTTATTAGCAAATGGTCGTTGTAACGTGGATGTCTAATGAGCTGCCATGGTGGGCTGACGACGCCCTTGAGCAGACGCTAACCCCGCCTCCAGGTAGCCTCCAGGCTCAATGACCCTTATGCTCGACCTCATTGAGTGTCGAACCACCACAGGGAGGTCCCAGAACTAAAAGATACCCGTGTTTCAGGTGGGGGCTCATCTTTAAAAACAAGAAAAAAAATTGACCAGCTTTTACGCTGTGTTGCTAGATGAAAAGTTATCCTTGAACCACCCAGAATATCTGGAAGTGGTTAGCCACTTTTACCAGCTCTAAACAACACTATTAATTTGCTCTTCTGCGGGGTTTTTTTCCCAGGTGATTGTTACTTACGATTTTGGGCTTCCGTAGTGTCTATTTTTTCAATGTACATGCTTCATGTCCTTGCTAAGCTTCAACAACCTCTGGTGCTGAATAATTTCATTGTTGGGGACGTCACTTCAAAAAAGTTATTCATTATACTTCTGCTAAAAAGTTACTGATATAGTGAAAGTAACTAGCTACGAGGAAAAGTAACTATTTCCGTTACTTTAAAAAAAGTTGTTGTATTTCAAAGAATTAGAAATTTTTTGAGCAGATTGTAAGTCATTTGAACAGGGAATATCCGAAAGGTAGTTGTGTTATAGAACCTTGTAATATTTATTGCAGCTCACCAACAACAGGTTTATCCAACTCTTGATGTGCAACAAAAATAAAAAGTAAACCATCCATCCATTATCTGCACCGCCTATCCTCAGTAGGGTCGTGGGGTTGCTGGAGCCCATCCCAGCTATCTTCAGGCAGTGGGCAAGGGACATCCTGAACTGGTTGCCAGCCAGTCGCAGGGTACACAGAGACAGACAACTCACTTGCTCATTCACACCTAGGGACAGTTTAGGGCGGCCAATTAACCTGGCATGCATGTCTTTGGAATGTGGGTGGAAACCAAAGCGCCCGGAAGCACGGGGAGATCATGCAAACCCCGCAAAGGAAGGCTGTTAGCTGGCTTTGAAACCATGACCTCAGAACTATGCCTTGGACGCGCTAAGCACTTATCCTCTGTACTGCCGTTCAACAGTAAACAATATCATAAAATAACAATTGGCATGTACGTAAAAACACACAAAAACGTATGTAAACATGACAAACATACAAAAAGACGCACAAAAACATACATAAACGTGTACAAAAATGTACGTAAACATACTTAAAAACGTATGTTAACACACACAAAACGTACGTAAACACACAAGACCTGTACACAAACTTGCAGAAAAAACATACATAGACATACACAAAAACTACGTAAAAATGCACAAAACCATACATAAACACACAACATGTATGTGAACACCCACAAGAACTCACATAAACACGCACAAAAACTTACATAGAAACACAAATCAAGCGTAAACACACAAAAACGTACGCAAAAAAAAACAAAACTAAAAATTAGAGTTAGATTACCCCGTCACTGAAAAAATAATGCCATTGCGTAACGGCGTCATTTGTAACGGTGTTATTTATAAAGCGTCAATCCCCACACTGACTATAACACACTGTCACTTTAAGGAAAAACACAGGAACGTTTGTGTTATTATTCTATACATGTAGCAGGAGCAGTGTTGTGGTGTCTCCCCAGCGTGGGGACCTTGATTATTCTCTCCCCACATCGTAACACCCCGACGCTGGCCCACATGCTTGCGTCAGAGTTGTTGTGTCAGGCCGAACTGCCGGTGTCAGAATTAATAGCCTAGCAAGTACGTAGCACAGAAAAAAAATAGTGCGTGGAGTGCACTTTGGTTCCCAGCAGAAAAGAAATAATGAAGTAGACGCTCAGCAAGCACCATTTGCTCGCCAGCACTGACAGCTTGTGACGCAACGTGATTTATTTGCGCTCTATTTGGCGGATGCTAATTGGACATTAGCCACTTGCTGCCGTAAACGCACAATCGAATGCCGACTTGGAATTCCCCTGAGCTTGAAATCGGAATTAAGGAATGAGACCACACGGGTGCTGTTATTCTTTGAATTGTGGTTGGAAGCCGGATATACCTCAGGTCCAGGAAGCCGCCATATTGTATTTAATGTTGGGATGAAAATATAGATTTAATGCAAAAATGGTTTTAACATTAAAATTGAATATGAGGATGAAATATAAATATAATAATTGTACATGAAATTGATATTTCAGAACCAGTCAACATACATTTCTTTCGCAGAGGTTAACATCTCATCTCATCTCACTAGCTGCACCGCTTATCCTCAGTAGGGTCGCTGTGGTGCTGGAGCCCATCCCAGCAATCATCGGGCAGTGGGCAGGGGACACCCTGAACTGGTTGCCAGCCAATCGCAGGGGACAGACAACCCGTTCGCTCATTCACACCTAGGGACAATTTGGACCGGCCAATCCACCTGAAATACATGTCTTTGGAATGTGGGAGGAAACCGGAGTGCCCAGAGGAAACCCACGCAAGCACTGGGAGAACATACAAACTCTGCACAGTAAGTCCGGTAGCTGGAATTGAACCTACACAGGAGGTTCCCAAGACCTTAGAACTGTGCCGCACACGCACTAACCACTGCGCCGCCGTGCTGCCCAGGTCAACATTTACAAAATAATTAAAAATTAATCATGTATATATTAGTGGTATGTTTTCTTTGTAATTAATAGTTGTTGCATTGTTTAAATCACAAGTGAAAATGTGATTTGGTTTCAAAAAACTAAAAAAAAATAAAGCCAGATCAATTTCATTTTAATTAATCAAAGTAGTGAAATGTTTACGTTTTTCCCCATTATTGGTCATTTTCCACAATAGTTTCTACTGTCTATTAAATGAAATACATACATGTGGATAAGTATTAGTCACTTTGTAGACACTGACAACAACAAAATTGTAAATTTGTCCGAAAGTCAAGAAATTTGATTCAAATGTATCCAGGTAGTTAATCCCTTTTGTGTCCGATCTAGGTCATTTTTCTCCAAAGTTTTTACTCTCTCTTAAATAACAAACGAAGTATGTAACACACAAAATAAATTGTGATTTTTGTCCGAAAGGATTAAAAGAATTTTCTTTAGCTAGTATGAATCGATTTAAGCAGTGAATCCTTTTTTGGGGCCAGTTTGGGTCCTTCTTTCTCCAAGGTTTGTCCTGTTAGATATTTAAAAAAAACTACATACGCAGATTACACTCAACTATATCTTCCGATGGAGGAATCTGCCCCTCAACTGTGGAAATTTGGAGGCCTGCCTCACTGAGATAAAAGAATGGATGTCACTCAACTTCTTCTGCCTTAACTCTGAAAAGACCGAAATGCAAATTATTGGTCCATCTAAATGCCGTCACTTGTTCTCAAAACGGCTCTGAACATTGACAAATGTAATATCACTCGGAGTGACTCAGTCAAAAAGGTAGGTGTCATATTTGACCCCGATCTGTTCTTTCAAGCACACGTGAAGAATATTACTAGAACAGCTTTTTTCCATCTTCGCAACATTGCTAAAATTCGCCGTATGCTGTCTCAGTTGGATGCGAGGATTATAATTCATGCGTTTGTTACCTCCCATCTCGATTACTGTAATGCACTACTCTTCGGTCTCCCAAAGTCCAAAATCAAGAGCCTTCAGCTGGTACAAAATGCTACAGTGAGGCTTTTAACTAAGACAAGAAAGTTTGATCACATTACCTCAATTTTAGCTAACCTGCATTGGCTCCCTGTTAGCTTAAGATGTGATTTTAAGGTTCTGTTGGTAGTATACAAAATCATGCATGGACTTCATATCTTTCAGATTTAATTTCCCCGTAGGTTCCAGTCCGTAGCCTTCGCTCTTAAAATGCTGCTCTACTAGTGATCCCAAGACCAAGAACGAGTATTAAAAACATCTTATTCCACATCGTAATTTAAAAACAGCTAAGGCGTGGTAACCTGGGGCTCAACCGTTTTCTAAAAACCCGACATGTGATACTAATTAGTATAAACAATCACCGCACCGGAAAAAACATGAAAAAAACATACATTTTCGGAGTAATACAAATATCCCATTCCACATCGTAACTTGAAAACATCGGAAGCTCTAGTTGCGGTAACCTGTGGGTCTTCTGTCTTCTTTCTTATCTTTCAGATTTAATTTCCCCCTATGTTCCGGTCCGGAGCCTTCGCTCTGAAAACGCTGGTCTACTAGTGATCCCAAGAGCCAAGAAGAGATCCGCAAGTTCAAGAGTGTTCTCCATTCGAGCCTCGGTGCTGTGGAATGCTCTTCCCCCTGAAATTCGATCTACAACCTCAGTGGAAATGTTTAAATCTAAGCTTAAAACACACTTCTATTCTATGGCACATGAATAACCTATATTTTATGTTGACAATATCTGTGTATTATTTTCCCTCATGTAGGTTTTAGATCAGATGATGGTATCAAAATAGTCTGTGGTTTGCAATAATCTCTGGTCTGTGCAGCCCTTTGAGACTCTTTGTGATTAAGGGCTATACAAATAAACTGACTTGACTTGACTTGACATAAATAAATTCCTCTTTGTCACATTTTATATGCCAACAACAAAACGATTTTTTCTGAAACAACTTCAAATAAAGTCGAATAAGTAGTCAATCATTTTTGGGCCTAATTGGAGTCATTTTCCCCAAATCTCTAAAAAAGCCAATACAATTAAAAAGCAATTAAGATTTTGGCATTATAGAACAACAATTTTCAAATCAGTAAAATTTAAATGTATCCAAGTAGTGAATCCCTTTTGTGCTCGATTCGGGTCATTTTTCCTACAAGCTTTTAACTCACTTAAAGGTTGTGCTTGTAACTTTTTACTTGCTGACGCCATCTTCTGGCTGAAATCATCATCGAGGCTCCCTTTGTTGTGCATGCAAGTATGTGAAATGTTACTTCAGTTGGTTGAGTTGTCGGTTTTTGGTTGTCGGTTGGTGGGGTTTTCAGTTGGTTTGACGAGCTGTTTGTTGGTTGGTTGATTAAGTTATCAGTTGGTTGGTAGGTTTGTTAGTTGGTTGTTTGGTTGAGTTGTGAGACAGGTAGGTTTGTTAGTTGGGTTAGGTTGGCGGTTTTTGGCTGTTTGTTGGTTAAGTTGTCAGTTGTTTGGATGTTTTATTTGGGGGAAGGGTTGGCATTTCGACTGTATTTGACACAGTCCTTTTCTTACTTTCCTTATTTTCATCCTATATATAAAAAAAAATACAAGCACATGTGTGAAATCCTTTTCCTCTTCTCTGAAGACCCTCCCCTTACCTCCTTTCCTCCATCCGAGGGTAAAAGTAAATAAAAGCAGGTACGCCCGGTGGTAAAAAAAAAACCATATAAAGTCTCCTTGAACTCAGTTGGGCATTGTGAACACATACTTAATAGAAGAAAATATTTGGGGGTTTGGGTTGACATCTGGACAGTATATGAAACTGTCCTTTTCTTTCACCAATTAATCCAGGAATAAAAGAAAATCGCAAGCATACGCGTGAAATCACTATCCTCTACCCTATACCCCCCACCCCTGCCACCTTTCCTTCACCGGGGGTAAAAATAAGATAAAAGCAAATAAGCGGAGTGGGAAAAAATATAAAGGCTGATTGTTAACAGATACATTGCCTAAGGGCCCGGTCACACATCCATTTGCGTCTGTATCGAGGCTGAATCACGGCCAGAAATTTCTGCCTGTGAAGCAGACGCTGTTGGACGCTTTGAGATCGCCATACAGACGAGATACAGCAGTGCTTTACATGCGGTCGGAAATTCACACGCGTTGGCCGCGCGAATAAGTTTTGCGCTGCTCAAAACTTTAGACCACGTGTTAACCGCGGGTGGCACAAGTGGTACACACAAGGCAATGACGCGGAAATGATGCGGAACGACGTGCTATGGCCGCGGCCAGGGCGTGGTTACACGTGGGTAGGACGCGAAATTTCAGCGGGTAATCGTGGGTGGAGCACGGTCATAGCATGTTCTGCGCCTGTATCGTGCTGTTATTACGTGAAATTAGCGTGTTACGCGTGTGACGGTCAAACGCTTTTCTCTGCGTATATACAGCGCAATTTGCTGAGCACACGTCAGTTGTGCCCGAGACAACAAGGGGTGAACATGGATCCCCGTCACCTTAGTGACCTCGTCTTAATCCATTTTTATTTCTTGACATTTCTTTTCATTTCATAACAAGATAATAAAATAAAAATGAAAAACTATTACAATAATAACATATTGGCTTCTTCGGTGCCATAGCTTGAAATCTTGATCTTCACGGGACTGTGTCTTGAGTGGTTATGATTTCTACAGCCCGGTGTTATGCCGAGAAATGCATCCCTGCCGAGATTTGCATCCTCTCGCTACTACAACCACTTTTACCTTGTTTTATCTCACTTTTATATCACTTTTAGGGAATGTAATTGCAAACATATAACCAAATCCACTTCGTCTTGCATTTGTTGGGAATGTAATACAGCATAAACCATTCCGTCTTTGTTTTTGTTGTGAATGTAATCGAACGGTAATGCACACCGTATATAAATCACTTTTGAGAACTGTTATGCACTCTACCGTAAAGCTTATTATGCAGAAATAAGCTTCATGGTAGGGTGCATAACAGTTTCAATACGAGCAACTTGAATAGAAAAAGGCAAAATAAACATGTTACCTGCTCAAAAGTGATTTGTATACTGCGTGCATTACCGTTCGATTACATTCACAACAAATACAAAGACGGAATGGTTAAAGTTGTATTACATTCCCAATAAATGCAAGACGAAGTGGTTTTGGTTATACTGTATGTTCGCCATTAAATTCCCTAAAAGTGAGATAAAACGAGGTAAAAGTGGTTGTAGTAGCGAGGGGATGCAAATCTCGGCAAGGATGCATTTCTCGGCATAACACCGGCTCGGCAGCTTTTATACCCGTGGTTCACACGCGGAAATGACGCGGAAATGACGTGATGAGGGAGCGGAACAGTCGCCGGCGTCTGTTTTGCGGGCATACCACCGATGAACAGCGGGTTGGCCAATTTCGCGCATTTTCCATCGCGGGCAACCACGGGCAAAAAAAATCCCAAAATTTTACCCGCGATACAGACGCAAACGGCTGTGTGACCGGGCCCTAACAGAGAGAATGTTTATTTTAAACTTTTTAAGGACACTTGAAATGACACATATCAATTTTAAATAAATGAAAGACATAATTTACAACTGTAAGAAGAAAATAAATTGTGATTTTTTTTTTTTGAAATGATGAAAAGAATACGGCCAAATCCTATATAATATTTGTGCCCAATTTGGGTAATTTTTCCTCCAATGTTTTTAGTGTTAAAGCAAATAATTTGCAACAGTTTTTAGGATTTATCCTAATCCAAACAGAATGTTGGAGCACGACCTGTCTCGTTTCCCCGATTTTTAGCTTGGTATCGTCTGCGAACGGCCGCACCTTACACCTTGAATGCAATCTGTTATTTACAAGCGAAGTCTCATCACCGATATGGCCGTGTCACCCGCCGGGTGTCACTGGCCGGCTGGTTAATGACCCTTCTCAAAACCCCCCTCAAAGGCCCCCCATTCAGAATGCCTCTTTGATGATGTCTGGTGATGGCCGGAATAAGATTCGAGGTGCAGGCCAGGTGGCCAAGGACGACATAATGAGAGCGACGGCATCTGTTCCCGAGTCGCAGATGAGCAAACGGCTTCTGCAGGGGCCCCCAGGGGCCTCGCTGTGACTTTTCGGGCGTCTGTTTTCTGCCTGAAGACAAACACCGACCTTCCGTTTGATTTCGTCTGCACGAACATAATGAGAAAATAAAACGGGGACTACAGAGTGTAGTGTCTACGAGCAAGGCATACTGATAACATGTACTGACACCAATATTGATACAGGTGCTGATATTAGCCATGATTAAAGGTATCTGTAATCATGATACAAGTACCGGATTTATTTCTACTAGCCATTTAACAATTAAATGAAATGTATTTATATTTATCCAAAAGTATCACTCATTTTTTTTGCAGAGGGAAAGAAAAATTATTTCCTCATGGTATCAGTTTGTGGTATTAGTTTCAAGGTCTACTTAAGATGTGAATATTTGTATCGGTTTGAAATTAAATGCTGTATTAAAACTCTACTAAAAGCATTAAATGAACTTGTAAAAAACAGACACTAGAAAATATTAATACATATTCACATCCATGGGTATAATTCAACTATTTAAAGTGTTAGTGTTTTTTCATGTAACTATTTAGATTTTACACAAAAAATGTTGGAAAAACACAATTTTATGAAAACAAGAAAGAAAAGGAAATAAAAAACACTCAAGTATTGGCACTGGAAAGTGTTATGTATCCACACTTATGGATGGATGTTAATTTACCATTTAAGAGGGTTAGCTTTTTATGTAACAATACTGTACATATTTAATAAAATCAAGTGTTAGAGCAACACGATCAAAGTAACATTTTAAGTGTAAATTAACTCAAAGTATTTCCATGTAAAAATGTATATTTATTAAAATTGCGAATTGGAAAAACACCATTGTTGAGCACTCATGGGTGGTAATTTAGCATATTAGAGTGTTACTATGCAACAATACAGATTTTATACAACCAATTATTGGAGCAACACCATCTTGGTCCAAATGTTAATATTTATTTAACACTGGTGATTTTTGCCTGGTAACACTGAAGAGTTTTGAAAGAAGACTAAAACAATTTTTCAAGTTCTGTTTTAATTTACCACTAGTAAAACCGTAGCATGCTAGAAAGTTTATATTGTATTTGTCCATAAGAATTAGTGTTAATTTAAAACTGGCTTTTTTGCTGGGTAACACCAACGAATGTTAAAAATAACACTCGATAGTGTTCATTTTTTTCAATCCCTGTTCTTGTTTACCACTAGTCAGGATGTTAGAAAGTGTATACAGAACTTGTCTAAATCAATCAGTGTTATTTTATTCCTGAAAGTATTATTTTTCAGTGCCTATTATTCTCACCACTAGTAAAATATTAATACACTAAAAAGTACTTTTTACAATACTTGTCCACATCAATTAATATTAATATAACGCTGGCCATTTTGCTGGAAAACACTAATAATAATAATAATAATTTCCTTTGTATTGTCATTCTTTGTAACAATGTACACAGAACGAAATGTCGATACACCTGACCCGTTGTAGCGAGCCGATGCAGCCGCAGCCAACAGAGGGCGCCGCCATTTTACCAATTAGGTATGACTCGGCCGAGGCGCGAACCAGCGACCTCCCAGTCTCAAAGCGGGCACACTACCATCTAGGCTACTGAGCTGGTAATGAGTGATAGAATAACACTAGAAAGTGTGTATACACATATTGGTATTTCAATGACTGTTTTTATTTACCAGAATCAAAACACTATTACACTAATAAGTGTCTACATGGACAACATCAGTAAGTATTAATTCAACACTGGTGATTTTGATGGGTAACACTGAATAGTGTTACTGTACTTTTCCTCATCAACTTGTGTTAATTTACCACTAGCGGTTTTGCTGCAAAAAATGAAGAGCTTTGGTATTTTTTAATCCTTTTTGTTAACAACTAGAAAACCACTAGAAAACTAAATGTGACTATACTGTACTTGTACACATGAATTACAATCTTAAATCCTGAAATTACTGTTAATTTACCTCTTGCCATTTGGCTGCCTAACACTGAAGGGTGTTAAATAAACACTACAAATTGTTAGTATTTTTAAGTGTAAAAACACTAACACAATATTAAAAGCTTCTATACAATACTTGACTCCATCAATTAATGTTAATTTAGCACTGGCCATTTTGTTGGGTAACACCAAACAGTGTTAATTTAACACGAATAGAGTGTTAATATTTTCAGAACCTGTTTTTTTACCTTAAACACCCCCCAGGCATGCTTTAGGTCTCCACACTCGCTTCCTGTTTGTTGTCTGTTGAATCGGATTTTGAGAACGGTCTCCATGACGACGCTAACCACCGGCTAGCTTGTCCTTACCTGTACTGGCGGCGCTCGTAAAAAAAAACCTGACGCGGCGTTTAAGGCCTTTGCAGAGGCGGCAATTCATGTGTAGAGTGAGAGGTCACCCGGGATTTTTCCTATCGTTTTATCAGCCCTGTTTTCTATTTTGGGAGACGTTAGCAACTTTAGCGTTGGTGTTTTGTGTTCGGAAAGAAGGAAAAAAACGCGGAGGCTGCGTTACAATGGTCCCGGCAGATCAATGCACTTCCTATTTAGCGGCAAAAAAAACATCCATTCAACAGAGTCAAAAATAAAGGACGAGAGTGGAAACAATTTGATTAATCTGGATCAGTTCATGTATGGATTAATTTAATCTAATTCATTGATGGACCCATGAGTCCAACATTCAAGCATTGACTACTTTTTCTTTCACAATTTCCTTCTCTAGCCACTTTTGTTAGCCACTTGGCTGAATGGGTCGCCGATAGCCACTTTTGTTATTGCAAGCTGGTCGGTCTTTTAAATATAATGTGGTTGTTCACATCAATTAGTTTAATTTAATAGTGGTGATTATGCTGGGTAACACAGAAGAGGGTTATTTTATCACTAGAAAGTGTGTTTTCATATTTGTCAGTGACTGAAGTACAGTAAAAGTGTCTATACTGTACTGGTCTACGTCAATTAGCGTAACCTTGACACTGTCTAGCAGCGCTTATTGTGTTTTCAGTGCCTGTTTTTTTGTGTACCACTAGCAAAACACTATTGCATTAAAATGTGTCCACTTAGTACTTCGTAGTAGTTCACATCAGTCTGTGTTATTTAACACCAGGGTTTTGCTGGGTTACACTGATGAGTGTTAAGTTAACACTAACGGGTGTATTTTAGTATCTTACAGTGCCAGTAGTACACTAAAAGTGTCTATACTGTAATTGTCTACATCAATTAGTGTTACCTTAACACTGTCTAGCTGCCCTTGTTTTGCCCTTCAGTGTCAGAACTGAGTCCTGTGATTCAGGCATTTTGGAATTTCTTTTCCACTGTCTCTTCCTCTAGCTACTTGGGTTAACCATTTGGCTAAAGGAAATGGGTCGCCCACTAGTCACTCTTGTTATTAGCTGCTCTTGTTTTCTCCTTTAGTGTCATAACTCATCCATTTGCAGTTTGGTCTAGATCAGGGGATGGTGTCATAAGAGACGGCTCAGCTAAAAAGTCTCTGTAGTGCGAAGTGGAAGGAGAAGAGGACGACGAGGTGAGCGGAGAAGATGAGGTAAAATTTTGGACTATTTGATAAAGTTTCAGGAGCGAGCAGAGAGAGTGGGAAAGGTGAGATGGCACAACATTCATTTGGACAGGTCAGGTAACTTAAAATTAGTTTTACCTGGTTATATCAGTATCAGAAATTATTTTCCCCCCATTTTATTAACACTCCACTTATTGAAACATAAATATTTTGTTTGTTTGTTGTACATGATTCAATTGTTTGTTTGTTTGTACATGATTCAGATTGAATCGTTTCTTGTACATGATTCAATTGTTTGTTTGTTTGTACATGATTCAAATTGAATCGTTTCTCCGGCGCCGTCACGAATGGCAGCCACTCCAGCAGCTCCCGTGTTATTTTCGATTGTTCTCAGTTATTTTCGATTGTTCTCAGCTTAGGGATGCTGCTGGAAAAGTGAATTTCCCTTCGGGGATGAATAAAGTATCTATCTATCTATCTATCTATCTATAACTGAGTTCCCGTAATCAGGCCCCTTGGACTCTTTCTTTCCACTGTCTCAAGCCATTCATGTTAACAACTTGGCTGTTGAGTTCAGTGCCGTCGCTAAATTCTGTGATGAAGTCATCTTCGACTTTATTGCCACAGTCTGCTTGTCTAGCCACGTATGTCAACCACTTGCCTGCAGATCATGACTCACAACTAGCTGCTTTTGTCATTGTTTGCTACTCACGCTTCATTCCTAAGTGCCGTGATTGAGCTGGGTGTCATCGCCAAGTCCTGTGATTCTGTGATTATTTCCAGTTTTCTTCTCTAGCCATTCATGTTAGCCATTTGCTATGGTTATTATCCTAAAACTTGTTTCCAGATTTTAGTGTTTTCAGCATATTAAACACTGTCACTTTAAAAAATAATAAGGATAACCTAACTCTTGTTTGAAATCATGTAATCATGTTTTTTCTTCATCGCTATAACTCTAAGCTCAGGTTACAAAGCACGGATACAAAGTGTCAAGCTGAGAAAAGCAATTTCTCGTCCTCCGGAAACGTACGTTGGCAAAATTGCCACCAAAGAGCATATTAGCTTCCCAGCTGAGCAGGTACAACTGGAGTATTTTATGCAAATAGTTGCTTAGGGGAAATCAGGGGATTTACCACATTAGGTCAAATCAAGTCCTGAGTGCCTTTCCATTTACGCTGCTTTTGCAAGTTTATTTTTTGAATTGCTTCATTTTCTCCTGCATGAGAATAGGAAAAATATGTCGGCTGTGAATAAAGACGCGGACATATTGAATTTGTTTTGCTGTGTTAGAGAAACAAAAATATATAGTACAAAAAGTCTGTCTGGAAAACTGAAAATTTGAAAAAAATAGAAAATAATCAAGTTTCATTATGACATCATTGTTGTTATTTAAAGTATTTTTTTTATTTTATTTTACTTATTAAGAACAATTTCGTTATTTTAGCTTGACATTGCAAAAAGGCCAAGTTAAAAAAATGAAAGGATTGAAAAATCTAAAATAATTATCTTATAAAAAGAAAAAAATATCAAGTTTTATTATTACATAACTGCTCTCATTTTTAGTATTATTTTTCATATTTTACCATACAAAAAAAAAACAATCCAACTTTCCAAAATTTTGCTTGACATTAAAAAAATACAATAAGTGAGGAAAAAAAATACAAAATAAACATCTGGTTTCATTATCAAAAAAAGTTCTTATTATAAGTATTATTTTTCTTATTTTAACAATTTAATAAAAATCTAATTTTCCTTACTTTACCTGGACAAAACAAATGCAAAAGATGAATATAATTTTGGGGGGTTTATTATTACATCATTGCTTTTTTATTTTAGGTACAGTGGAACCTCGGTTCTCGACCATAATCCATTCCAGAACCCTGTTCGAGAACCGATTTGTTCAATCACCGAAATCATTTTTCCCATTAAAAATAATGTAAATCGTTTTAATCCGTTCCAACACCCTGAATGTTTACCATGAATATTTAACGTAAACATGAAGCTAACCCAGGCTAATCGTACAATCGCGTTATCGTAATCTTCCGTACGAAAGATTACGCTAACATGAACGTGTAAAAATAAAAAAAATCAAGTCATTTAGCACCACAAGTGGCTAGCGCTTCATTGGAAAGGGGGCTCCGTTCCAACACCCTGAATGTTTACCTGAATGTTCAACGTAATCATAGAGCTAACCCAGGCTAATCGTACGTTCGCGTTATCGTAATCTTCCGTACGAAAGATTACGCTAACACAAACGTGTAAAAAAAGAAAAAAGATAAAGAAAAGAATTATAAAGAGGATTTCTTACCTTTGTGGTGGTCAGCAGAAGGCACATGCTGTATTCCCTAGCAAGATCGGAAACTCGCACACCTCTTTCATATTTAGCTATTATGTCTTTCTTAAAGGCAATAGTTGTACGAACAACTTTTCTTTTTTCACCTGTCCTGCTTGCACCGACCTTCTTCGGAGGCATAGTTAGGGGCTAAAACACTCCGTTCACTGATATTAAAAGCGAAAGCAAAAAGAGGCAAGTGCGCACGTGATAGCAGTTGGTCACGAGGGGTGGGGGCGTTCTACACGGTCTACACCCGTACGCCGCTCAGCATCGCACTCTAGCGTACGCACTCACACATTACTAGCGTTCGAACTCCAAATTTTTGACCAAATTTTTGAACAGCGAAGCAAGAATTTCTCGAAATTTTTGGTCGAACACCGATTTGTTCGAACTGAGAGGCGTTCGAACTGAGGTTCCACTGTATCATTTTTCTCATTTTAGAATACTTAGAAAAATGATTTGCCCTCAACTTACCTCAACACTGCAAAACATTAGGTAAAAGACCAAAACAAATTATAATATTATTGAACTTATTAATCTATAAGTAACTGTTACATTGATGCATCATTTTGATTTTTGAATTATCTTAATTGTACAAACATATTTTTATTATCATTAATACTATCTACTATCATTAGTTATTTTGAGTAAAAGTTAAGGAAAGTACATTTTTGTAATATCAATTTAAAATAATACATGTTATGTATTATTTTATTTTGAGCCCAAAATTCAGGGTGTTGGAACGGAGCCCCCTTTCCAATGAAGCGCTAGCCACTTGTGGTGCTAAATGACTTTCCAAAAGGCCTCTGGAGATTTTTTTTACCCACTATTTCCATCTCTAGCCACTCATTTTAGCCACTTGGCTCCAGGCTATTGCTAGCTGCTATTGTAATGGTTTGCAACTCCTGCTCCGTCCTCAAGTGTCACTCGCCTTCCACAGCTGAGTCTAATGATATAGGCATCGTCCACTATCCTGTCACTGTTTCGTTCTTGAATCTGGCTTGCCCCTACAATGCTATTGTTATTGTTATGGCTGCTTCTTTTTCATTCTTTAGTGTCAATCACTTAGAGTAGAGTCCTGTCATTTAGGCATCTCCACTTTTTCCACTGTTTCCTTATCCCGCCACTTATGTTAGCCACTTGACTGCACATTATGGTTCATTGCTGGCTGTTATTGTTTTTGTGTTGGCTTCTCCTGCTTCATCCTTCAGTGTCAATCGCCTACCATGGCTGGTCCTATAAGCGAGCATAGCCAAATTCTATTATTGAGAAAAAGTTGTGATGGAATTTTGAATCTGAACATGTTGTGAGAAACACAGTTTGTTTAATTCATGAGTCGGCCAGCGAAGGAGCTCGGCCATTAATCACAAGCCTGTCTGCATTTTGCAAGGGGATTGATGCTTTGATGAAGCCGCTGTCCACAATACCAACAACCGACCATATCTGTTACCACGCAACTGCCTTGAACTTTACCGCCGCTCTTAAAAATTATGGGGTTTGTTCAGTCTCAGAGAATGTCTTTTTTTTTTTCCAAAAATGGCCTTTTTGACAAGGACCTTAATAAGACATTTTCAATAAATCAAGCGTGAAGGATTCATACCTGCGCCGGCAGAACAAATAACAGCAGGCCGCCGCACGACCTCAATTTTATGCAATACGATAAATGTGTTTTCATAGGCCTGTCCTTTAAAAAGGGCCATACTGAAAAAAAAAAAGCTAACTTTTATTAGTGAAGCAAGGACGTTGCTGTAAAAGAAAAGCTCGCAGTCGACAATGACAACTGAACAACAAAGGAGAAAAAAAAAGTGGAGATGTATTTAATGCTAATGACATTGAAATGTTCTTCAGTAAGTTTGGAAACAAAATAGTATTTTGAATACAATCCAATGGCTAGCCAACAAGAGATGACTCATAATAGTTTTTTCAAAGTGACTGTGTAATGATTCACCACTAGAGGTTGTTGTAGCTTAGAATAGAGCTAAAGCATGCACGTTTGAAGAATACAGACTATGGAAGCACTAAAGATACCACTTCCCCAAAAGGCCAAACTCCATACACTTGGAGCAGCTGAAAAGGGCCAATGGCTGGAGTTGGTCAGAGCAAGTTTAAGTGGCTTAGTTTGTCTGCTAGCAGAATAAGATCCTAAAAGATTGCATGGACATTACGACAGTAAATCATGGAACTCACTAACATGGGTGGCTAAACAAGGAAACATTGGTAAAAAAAAAAAACATTAGGTGTGTAATTCACGCAACTCAGTGAGGTTTGCTTGCATAAGCAGCTGTAGAAAGAGAGTGACACTGAAGGGACTTTCATGACCATCTGTGGAAGGCAAATGACACTGAAAGACAAAGCAGAAGAAGCTAAGAATACCAATAGCGGCTAACAGGAAACCATAGCCTGCAGTCAAGCTTGTTAACATGAGTGGCTAGAGAATAAAACTGTGGGAAAAAAAAGTCCAAAATACCCAAATTGTGGGACTCTGCACCTATTACTTGCCTGAGCAGCTGTAGAAGGTGGGTGACACTGAAGGACAGAACCCGAGTGACCAACAATAACAATACTGGCTAGCGATGAAACATAGCCTGCAGCAAAGTGACTTAAATGAATGCCTGAAGATGGAAATAGTGGTAAAAAAGTCCAGAATGCCTGAATTATTAGACTTGGTGATGTTCGCTACCATGACCAGCTGTGGAAGGCAAGTGTTACTGAAAGACAAAGCAGGAGCAGCTAACAAGAACAATAGCTGTTAGTGGCGAGCCATAGCCTACAGCCAAGTGGCTAAAATACGTGGTTAGTGAAGGAAACAGTGGAAAACGAGTCAGGGATGCCTGAACCACTCGGTAACCATAAGGTATTGTACAGTTTTACAATGTCTTTAGTGACAGCAAATGTTGCTTTTGTCATCTTTTGAATGAGTGTATTTACACAAAAAAACGAACAATCGTTGTGATAACTAGCAAGTTAATGCTAATTACCTAAAACAATCCTAATCTCCTTTATTTTTCAGTTCTACAATGTCCACAGTGAATGTAAATATTTTTTGTGTTACTTTACTAGTTAATGCTAATGTAGCCAAAAACATAAAATCACAGTGCTACTTTTGAGAACAGAGATCATGTGTATATTAAAAACTAATTGTGCTATCTGCATTAAGCATTTTTATTTATTGATAGATTTATACATTCTAATCAAAAGCTTTACACTTGCTAATAGCAGGTATACTAGAATTGTAATGAACCCGCTAACTTAGCATACACTGACCAAGCCTTTACACTCATCCACTGATGTTGAAATTATTCAGCATGTGTATTAAATTGTGTTATATTAATCAAAAGCAACTCTATTTTCATCCATCGTATTATGCTAACGAGCTAACAGAAGCTACTTTTTGCCCGTGTACTCAATTAAATTGGTGGAAAGGGACTCAAGTTACGTTTGTATTTTCAATATTCATTCTCACTCATTTAGCATTTTACGAGCGGTTGTATAAGAAGATTAAGTACCTAGTCAGAAAAATGCAAAGTGTACTGATACGGATTATGTGATGATGTGCGCCAGACGCATAATGAGAATCGTAAAAAGTTGCATATTTTATATTAGGAGAGAGTGAACCGTGTGTACTGTCACTCATCTATTATGTTTTTCTATTCACATTATAATAAAAAAAAGTGTCATGTTAAGCACAAATTGTAATTTTATTTTGTTAATATTATTTTCGCTATATCAAACAAAAAATACCCTATGCTGCATTTGAGAGAGGCGGAAAGTCGGATTTTTGGAAGTGAAAAAAATATATTCTAAGGCACGATTTGAAATTTAAAAATGGCGTATTTTGGGTAACTATTTTAATAGCTGTTTAAGTAGCTCAATTGTAGACCTGCGACAATGAAATGTATTTTTATTTATTGCAACAGCACAAATGTTTAGCTCCATTTAACTTAAAGCATATTTAACGCCAAAGTAAGGTCAAAAACAACTAAAGCTTGAGTTAACGTGAGTTAATACTTTGAAAGCGCTTATTTGGTATGCGGTGTATTTTTTTGTTTATTTATCCTAAATATTATGGAACATAATGCATGCATCCTGAGAGCTTTAACGTATCTTATTAACTTATGAAAACTTTATTTCGAACATTAGAAAATAAAAACAGGGCAAAAACAACAAAAACAATATCAACATAATATGTTGAAAAAGGGGTAGTAAGAAGCAGACGCTTATTTTCCCTATCCCTTCATCTTCCTGATTAATTACATTTTTATCTATGCTGAAAACCAAGCCAAAAACAACTTGAACATGAGTTATCTCGAGTTAACCCAAGTTAATACGTTTTGAGCGCTCATTTGATATTAGGTGTCAGTTTTTAATTAATATTCATCTTTAATATTAAAGAACATTAAGACCTTAGAACTGTGCCGCACACGTGCTACCCACTGCGGCGCCGTGCTGTCCCGCTTATTTAATCTCATCTCATCTCATTAGCTACACCGCTTATCCTCAGTAGGGTCGCGGGGGGGCTGGAGCCCATCCCAGCAATCATCGGGCAGTGGGCAGGGGACACCCTGAACTGGTTGCCAGCCAATCGCAGGGCACACGGGGACGGACAACTCACTCGCTCATTCACACCTAGGGACAATTTAAACCGGCCAATTCACCTGAAATGCATGTTTTTGGAATGTGGGAGGAAACCCACGCAAGCACGGAGAGAACATACAAACTCCGCACAAGAAGTCTGGAGCTGGATTTGAACCCACGCAGGAGGTTCCCAAGACATGAACCGTGCCGCACATGCGCTAACCACTGCGCCGCCGTGCTGCCCCGCTTATTTAATATTAGGTCTAATTTATATTTGTTCTGAATATTTTTCCAAATTAAGAACACACCTTGACCAAAGTTGAGTAAAAGCAGCTTGAATGTGAGTTAACTCGATATAAAAGTTTGAATATGCATATCTTGCAGGTGTATTTTTATCCATCCATCCATCCATTATCTGCACTGCTTATCCTCAGTAGGGTCGCAGGGGTGCTGTAGCCCATCCCAGCTGTCTTCCGGCAATGGGCAGGGGACACCCTGAACTGGTTGCCAACCAGTCGCAGGGCACACAGACAGACAACTCATTGCTCATTCACACCTAGGGACGATTTGGACCGTCCAATTAACCTGACATGCATGTTTTTGGAATGGGGGAGGAAATCGGAGTCCCTGGAGGAAACCCACGCAGGCACAGGGAGAACATGCAAGCTCCAAACAGGGAAGCTGCAGTAGCTGGACTAGAACCCTTAACCTCCGCACCGTGGAGCTGGGTGCTAACCACCCATCTGCCGTGGCTGGTCCAAATTGTCCCCAGGTTAGAACGAGCGAGTTAGTTGTCTGTGTGCCCTGCGACTGGCTGGCAACCGGTTCAGGGTGTTTTCCCCTGCCTGCAGCCCGGGGTTAGCTGGGATGGGCTCCAGCACCCCGCGACCCTAGTGAGAAAAAGCGGCATGGATAGTGAATGGATGGATAGTACCTTCATGTAAAGTGGTTGTTGTGTTGCATTTTTGTTCGCGTAAGAATCTTCATTTCCTCGCTGCAAACAAGTCAGATCACTAGTTTCCTTTTTGTTGACTATGTCATTACTCCATCCTCATAATAGAGACTCTATTTTCGTATCTGTGCTCTTTTTAGTTCGCTTTACTCCCTGCAGATTCATTTATGCTGCTTTTTTCATAAGAACTTTCCCTGAAAATGTTTTTAATGAGAACAAATGACTTTTGTGGTCTCGTTTGTGAAAGCGCCGCATTTGTGGAAGCAAGGCGCACACAAATACATCGTTATCAAGTCCCGCCTCCCCCTGCAACGGTGTCAGCGTTGTTATGATGGATGTGCTCGCTTCTGGCATATCAGCAAAGTGAAAGTCGTCGTTTCCGCATTGATCGCGTCAAATAAAAAGTTGTTGTTATTTTGTGTGACACCGAGCAGATAACAAGTGGGGAACGTTTGCCTTGGCCACGACACTAGCGATGACGCGAGCAGCATTAGCGACGTTAGCGCTGGTGTCCTCAGTCTTGTTGGAGATGGGAAGTGACCTCGAGTTGTTGTTGCTGACTGTTTTTCCATTCTGGTGTTGTAGAAGGTTAAAGGAGGTTAAAGTTGGAAAGCATTGCCTCTTGAGTTAAGGTACATTAAAATGATTAACTTTTTTTTTTTTTTTTTTTTTTTGGTTTGAACAAATTTATTGACACTAAAAACAGAAAACAATCATGACAATCTCAACAGCAATTAAGCACATTCACAATATTATATTCCAATATTACGTTTTTAACAGCAAACACAAAGTGAGGTTTGAACAAACCTTCTCGAAAATCTTATTAGCAATCAAACATATTCACAATTTCATTATATAACATCTTTGTTAGTGTCAATAGATCCGTCCAGGCCAAAGTCGATTGTCCTCGGTCTGAACAAATCCACCGACACCAACAGCAGCAAAACACAGCCATCAAGCATATTCACAATTTTTTTATATCTGAAAATAATTAACTTGAGGTTGAAAATCCAAAGGTTTAACTCAATTGTTGATACCTCAAAGTTAAAACCCTGTGACTTAAACTGCTGTTTTGAAGCACATTAAATGCTTTGAATCAGTTAAAGCTCTAAACCTTTAACTTGATATCATTGTTGTAAAGCTTTGAGCTTAAACTCAGGGATAATGCCTCTTGTTTTTAATTCATCTCATCTCATTAGCTGCACAGCTTTATCCTCAGTAGGGTCGCGGGGGTGCTGGAGCCCATCCCAGCAATCATCGGGCAGTGGGCAGGGGACACCCTGAACTGGTTATCAGCCAATCGTGTTAAAATCTCCGAGCCCATTAGCAGGGTTAAAGCTTTAACTCTGGATTGATGTTTTTCCTATTTTGACTTGTGTGGTAATAATTTAATTGCTTTACTGAAGCAGTTTTAAAGCTTTGAATCAGAGTTAAAGCTTTAAAATTTTAACTAATGGTTAAAGATTTTAAGCTTTGATTCATTAGTACAAATTTATGGCTCAAACTCAGGGTTAACAATTTCCATCTCTAACTTTTTAATAACTTTAAAAGCTGTGAGTTTAAGTCCTCTGGCAGGTAATAAAGCTTTTAATTCAGAGTTAATGTTTAACTGATTATGTTTAGAAGCCTTCTTTAACACGGCATAAATCTAAGTTAAAGTTTTCACTATGGGCGTTAAAATAATAACCCAGAGTTAAAGTGTAAAGCTTTCATTTTAATCTACACTGATATAGAGCTACTACAGGGCTTTAACCCCAAGCTACTAAAGCAGTGGTCCCCAAACTACGGCTCGCGGGCCGGATACGGCCTGCCTCCACATTTGATCCGGCCCCCTGAACAATACCAGAAAGCATTTTGATTTTGTTTTTCATATATGTGTATTTGTATTTGATAATAAAGTTGGACTTTTGCAAAAAATGTTCCTTAGTTATGAACTATTTTCATTATTAACTATTAGTTTGTAACTATTTTATACGGCGCAACAAGGGTTGTTGACTAGTTAAAATGTTATATTTTGGGATTTTGGTGATGCTTAGTAAAGCAGAAAAAGTGAATTACCAGTATATCACCACTAGATGGCATAGTCTCACAGGTCAGAGAAGGGTGTTTGGGGCAAGTCTCACAGCACCTCACGTGATTTAATGAGACTTGTTCAGTAAATCACTCTTAATGTCAACAAGTAAATGGTAACGTGTGAGACTGTCATTTACCATCTATTTTGCAGGTGAGATGTTTATACTGGTAACACATTTACAGTGAGGAGGATAATATGTGAAAATAGTACGAGTGAGTCGTCCGTTAGCATAAGCAACAGAGTGAGGTATGCTACGTTATGCGGGACTGGGTTAAGAGTGTACTGTGATGTTAATATGTATATTTGGTTACCATAAAACACAAAGTGAGTTGTTTTGGAAGGTACAGTTATGGTGTTTTTGTTAAATGATTCTTGAAAAGTACCAATTGATGGCAATGTCATATTGTATTTATATGTTAAAGGAGATCTCACGTAATTTAATGAGATTTGTTCAATAAATCACTCTTAATGTCAACAAGTAAATGGTGTCGTGTAAGACTGACATTTTGCAGGTAAAACAACAAGAACAAACAAAAACAAACAAAAAAACAACAAAACAACAAAACAAACAAAACAAAAACAAAAACAAAAAAAAAAAAAAATATATATATATATATATATATATATATATATATATATATATATAAAACACATGAACCCAGAGAGGGTTATTTGGTTATTGTTTATTTCATAAATAGTGTTATTTATTTCCTGGCTTTTTTTCTGTGAGGAGCCTAGAGAGGGTTATTTGGTTATTATTTATTTCATTAATAGTGGTATTTATTTTCTGACTTTTATTATGTGAAGAATCCAGAAAAGGTTTTTTAAATGTGGCTTTCTGGAAAACAATACATTTTTACATTTAGGCACTCCTGCAAACAGCACACTTTTTTTGTTACAAACTGACCCCGGCCCCTCATCAGAGAAGGGAAAAGTTATGTGGCCCTCACAGGAAAAAGATTGGGGACTCCTGTACTAAAGAGTTAAAGATTTTAAACGTTAACACTAAGTTAAAGCTTTAACATTCACGTCTACTGCTCTGAGTTAAAGCCCTGTGATTAAAACGTTTCTGTTCCAGAAACCTTTAAGGCTTTAAATCAGAGTTAAAGATTTAATACTTAGTTAGAGTTAAATCCCCCTGGTTTTTAGTGCTGCTTTGATGCAGTTCTAAAGCTTTGAATTTCAATTTAAAGCTTTATAACTAACTTGCAGTTAAATATTCAAAGCTTAAACTCAGTGTTAATTAATTAAAGCTTTAACTCTTGTAGCATGGAGTTAAAGCCCCCTGACAGCTGTAAATCAGTTCAAATCATAGTTAAAGCTTTAAAGCAATACCTCTGTGTAGATTATTTAACGGTTCAACTCTTGTTTTAATAATTTAGAGGTAAATCCCTTCTGATTTCAATTGTTGTGTTGAAGTAGGGTTAAAACTTAATTAGTTAAATGTTCAACTTTGAATTAAAGCTTTAACCCCTTTTTAAAGCTTTAAACTGTAACTTATGCTTATATGCTTTTACTCCTATTATTTTTCACGGCTTTCAGATTCAACTTAACCAATTAAACATTCAACTTTGAATCAAAGCTTTAACTTTAATATTTAAGTGTAAACCTCTAAATCTGAGTTCAAGCTTTTAGTTATGTAGCTCATTGTTTAAAGCCTTTACTCGGATCTTGATTTTGATTACAGGGTTGAGGCAGGTGCAATTTCACACCCACCCATAAAAACCTTTCAATCTGTATTTGCAAACAATGAATTGTTCGTAGCGACAAAGCCGGCTAACACTCTCTGCACTAACTGTGAATGTGCATTTCATTATTGCTGTTTTCTCCTATCTAACCTGATGTTTCCTCCCCTTCTTCATGCTCTCAGTGGAAGGGACAAAAAGCAAACCCAAAGGTGAGTTATTACCTCAATTTTCTTGCAAGCTGATTTATGAGGGGCACCGCTAGCAATAAAGCGCTTGTGTCTCAGCTTCCCCAGCAAAGCCTTGTCTATTTTTTGTTTAGTTTTTTCCCTCCCATGTGCAGGTTAAATATTAGTTGAGTCAATTAAGACGCCCTTAAATCCCCTTGAAACGACACTAGTAAAATAGCAATCCCTTGTTCATACGAAAACACTGGAAAATCACGTTCAAATACAACTACAGTGTTCCCTTGACATTTCACATGAGTGTAATAAAGAACATGCTACAGTGGTACCTCTACTCACAAATTTAATTCGTTTTGGGAGTAGCTTTGTAACCTAAAACATTTGTTAGTAGAGACGCCTTTTCAATGTAAACGCGCCTATCCGTTACAAGCCTTGCAAAAGTATGATATTTTTCTTTAAATAAACCGTAAAAGAGCATCGGAAAATATAACAAATACATAATTGAATTAGATTACCGCACAAAGAACATAAAACAAGAGGCACATATTGTAAAAAAGAGTAAAGGAAATAACAAAAATAATAATTTACCTTTTAACTGGCCCCATTGTGTACTGGTCCTAAGCAGTGTTTTTTGCCTTGCGTTTAATGAAAATCTGATCCAATGACTGCTGCTTTTGCTGGCTTTTGACCATCTGTCGGAAATAAGCGAGGCAGATTTACTGGGAGTGGCAAATTGCAGCACATACTGTACTGTATTTTTAACTTTGTATCCTAAAACGCCTTTGTAACCACAGGCAATATTTTGCCGTTCAGGTACTTTGTAACCTAAATGTTTTGTGTATAGAGACGGTTCAACTCTTGTTTTAATAACTTAGGGGTAAATCCCTTCTGATTTCAATTGTTGTGTTGAAGTAGGGTTAAAACCTAATTAGTTAAAGTAGAGGCACCACTTTAATGTATCAATGCCCAAAGTCAAGTCAGAGCAGCATGAATTAACACTAGAAGTTCCAGGACTTTTCTTACCCCTCCAGAATGACCAGCGCGCAGACGAAAGACTACAACTAAACTCCACGCCCATTTTGTCACCATTGTTCTGTTAATAGAATGTGGTGGGTGGTGGTTCAAAAATAAAGCATAAATACTACATAAATACAACTAGAGTAATACTAGAGTGTCCCTTTTTGTCTCACCTAAAATGCACTGCACTGTTTTGACCTCTATACATTATCCCCAGTCGACTGTTGCCAAAAACAGGTGCCAAGAGAACAAATAAGTGTAATACGAACAGCACCCATGATCCATTATCGTATAGTCGACTATTGCTGCAAGCGGGGGATGGAAAAATGTTAAAAATGTAGGGGGCTACTTCATGAATGTTCATGAATCACTGACATAAACAAGGGATTACTATTACTGTTCTCTTATAAATCTGTACTTTGTAGAAATTCACTTAATACGGTTGTTTATGAACGGATTAACTGCGCAAATCACGAACCTATGGCTCGCGAGCTATCTATGGGTCTTTTCATGAGTATATCTGGCTCTGAGATCAAATTAATATGTTGCACATTTCTTTTTGGTATTTGTAGGTCTGGTGTTCAGATCCCAATTTTGGTACATGAGCAAGCTGAACAACACTCACATAACTCTTGGTTCATCTAGGTACAGTATCCATAGGGTGCATTCTTAACTCTAAAAAATACTTTAAATGGTAGCTCATTAAACTATGTATGTTCTGTTGAGATACCTTTTGAGGAAAACCTACAAAACAAACTGTAAACACCCCAAAACGCCAGCAAACCACTCAGAGTAATTTGATTGAGTGATTAATAATGGTGCTCGTATCTCTGAACACAGCACTCCCTGCGCTCTCTCTCGCTCAATGGCGTCCGCACCACAGGTAAATACGATGATATCCTTAAGGTTTGCTGCATTTTGTGGCATTTTCACAAAAGAACTTTGCTTGCACCTTTTTTTGAAGCCATTGTTTACGAAAAAAACGGAGGTTAAAATAAGCTTCACCGATCTTAAGTAACTATGGGAGGGAGACACATTTTAAGTGGTAAATTTATGATGATGTGGGACACGAGCTCTGGCATTATTATTATTATTTAAGATATTTGATCAAATCATCAAATGGCACATGGTGAAATAAAATGTGCTGAAGAATTTGCTTTTGTGTGAAGAGCGGGTATAGCAGTTTGTCGAACGTCTTAAAATATATGGAGTGGCTCCCTCAAAATAAAAATATATAAATATTTTTAGTTTTATGGCTCTTAGGGTCAATAAGTTTCCCGAACCTTGTATTGTAATTAAATGAAATTAACAGTCAAGTGAACAGGATAGATTAAAGCAACAAAAAGAAAGTGCACCCGTATTAAAACACGAATACCGTAAATCCCTTAAAGGTTGCCCATTCTAAAACCTCATAACTATGTCCGTCCAGTTGGCAGCAAATTAGATACGATGGTGGCCATTTGTAATGTGGCCAAAGCAATCATCGCTTCGGCTTTTAGAATAATTGTGTATAGATTTCCCACAACCGAATCAGCAGGATATCAGAAAAAACCCGTTGGGTCCGTTCCAGAGCGTGACGGCCGCCTTCACGTTCCAAACTTTGAAAGCGTGCTTCACTTTAGACAGGTCATTTAGCCATTAGCTGCCGCTAATGGATCCCAGCCAGATTTAGTGCTAATTAGCTATCCTCCTAAAGACTTCTTAAATCCTTCCAATCAAGGAGGTTTTATTGCCCGCGTTAAGAGCGTTCCTGTCACCGTGAGCGATGAGATATGACCTTTATGTGGTTATTGCAACAATTTAGCTGTAATACGTATTATTCCTCTTTGGTTTGGCACGGAAGGTGAGTGAAGGTGACACGGCATGTTGTGCTGCCTTTGGAAAAAAAGAAATCTTATCTGCTTTTTATGAGGCGGTCTGGAGCCCCGTTATTATCGACGCTTTCCACTTAATGAAAGTGTCATTTTCACACGTGATGAATGTGCTTTAACGCCACGTTAGGCCATAATTACCACACATTTTCACACGTTAAACACGCACCAAACAAAAGTATAGATGGGAAAATAAGGCACACATGTTGTTGTCTTGTCGTGAAAAATCTCAAAGTGTAAAAGTCCCAGCAAATATGCACTAAACTCAATGTTAGGATTAGTAGTAAGTGATTGTTATATAAGCAATCGCTACCAAATTAGTTTGCATGAACGGCTAAAGATAGCTACTGCAGCTAATGTGGATATTGGTTGCATTAGTGAAAATGTGCGCTAAATCCAGAACAGATTGGACTAAGCATCTGAGCCAAACTAACATTTATCCTTCAATTTTCTGAGATGACGACTGTCTTCAAAACCGTTACAAAAACAGTTAATTGAAAAGACATTGGCATTACCGACAAGCGGCAAGTTTGTTATACAAGCATTAGCTGCCAAATTAATTAGCATTAACTGCTAAAGTAAAGCCTGCCATCATAGCAATATTATTTGGGAATGTCGCTAAATCCATAACAGAATCGAATAGATTATTTTTTCCAAAGTCTAACAGTGTGACTTAAAGGTTCATTAAAAAGCCACTAGCATTAATGGCTATCCCCAATACTAGGATGGGTAGTAAGCAATATAAAAGACTACTATTAGGTGCCAAATATATAATTGCTAAAGCAAAGCTAGCATTGTTATTAGCTAATGCGGCGAGTGCTTGTGTTTGAGAAAATATGTGCTAAATCCAGAACACATTGGAATAGTCCTCTGAGCCAAGCTGACTATTGTTTTTCCGATCGTTGATATCACCATTTTGTTCACAAAATCTTTGACATAGTATCTTAAAGGTTAATTAAAAATAAAATCAATTTAACAGCTAGGCTGCTAGGGCCATGTCCTAAATGAGAAGGCAAGTGTTTAGCTTTTTTTAGTATGAACATTACCTGGCAAACTAATTAGAATTAACATCCAAGAGAAGATAGCCACCATAGCTAAGACAGCCAGTGGTTACTCTAGCATAAATCCAGGCAAAATCTAATGATTTTTACATTTTTTGCAACACTAAGTGCCTTAAAGGTTGAAAATAGTGAATAATTTAACGTAGTTCTCCCTGTGCAAATTCAGCGCCCCCGTGTCGTGTTTGAGCCCCCCGCCCTCTCCCGTTTGCTACATTTAATTGCAAATTTGTAGCATTAGCCGTCTTCTGGTTTTCCTGAACCTCGCCGCGAATGATAACGGCGTCCGTGTTCAAACACGGAAGCTGTTAGCCGTTGAAAATTGCCTGGGGCGGCCGTGTTTGCCGGTTAAACTCTCGGTGTCGTTATCGCCGGTGGGGGAGTAGTAGATTTGATTTTAGGCGCAAGAATATCTTTATTTGCAGACTAGCGCCGATAGAATTGATGAAAAGCTGCTCAAGGTTAAGCCATTCCAACTTGACGTGACTTTCATCGTGCGCTTATTAGAAGAGAGCTTGATTGAAAGCGTTCATATGAGTTTTATTTCCTCAAAGCCGTTGTCGCCTTTGTCAGTACAGTTATATTAGACCAGGGGTGGGCATACTTCAGCCCGCGGACCACATGCGGCCCGTGAGGATTTTTTTATCCGGGCCTTCAAACAAAAATGGTCAAAATGTAATGAGAGTAAATAAAGTACTACAAAAAAAAAAATTATAATACGACAAAATGAACGATCCAATGTTGGGCTTTGTTCTATGCTAAGAAGAAAAATATACTTTTAAAATACTACAAAGGGCAGCACGGCGGCGCAGTGGTTAGCGCTTGTGCGGCACAGTTCATGTCATTGGAACCTGTCGTGGGTTCAAATCCAGCTCCAGACTTTCTGTGCGGAGTTTGTATGTTCTCCCCGTGCTTGCGTGGGTTTCCTCCGGGCACTCCGGTTTCCTCCCACATTTCAAAGACATGCATTTCAGGTGAATTGGCCGGTCCAAATTGTCCCTAGGTGTGAATGAGCGAATGAGTTGTCTGTCCCTGTGTGCCCTGCGATTGGCTGGCAACCAGTTCAGGGTGTCCCCTGCCCACTGCCCGATGATTGCTGGGATGGGCTCCAGCCCCCCCGCGACCCTACTGAGGATAAGCGGTACGGCTAATGAGATGAGATGAGAAATACTATAAATATTTTACTACAGTAATACTATATCCATCCATCCATTATCTGCACCGCTTATCCTCAGTAGGGTCGCAGGGGTGCTGGAGCCCATCCCAGCTATCTTCAGGCAGTGGGCAGGGGACACCCTGAACTGGTTGTAGCCAGTCGCAGGGCACACAGAGACAACTCACAGCTCACTCGCTCATTCACAACTAGGGACAATTTGGACTAATCAATTAACCTGAAACGCATGTTTTTGGAATGTGGGAGGAAACGAAGTGCCCGGAGGAAACACACTCAAGCAAAGGGAGAACATGCAAACTCCACACAGGAAGGTTCGATCTCATGACCTCAGAACACCCGTTAACCGCTGCGCTGCCGTGCTGCTACAGTAATACTATAGTACAAAAATACTACTACAGAAATATTTAATCAGAAATACTACAAAAATATGACTACAAAAATACTACAAAGGAAATACTACAAAATATTACAAAAATACAACAACTGAAATACCAATAAAATAATACAAAATTATTTAAAATATACTTCAACAGAAATAGTACAAAAATACCACTACAACAATAATACAATACAAAAATACTACTACAGAAATATTACATCAGCAATACTAAAAAAATATTAATACAGAAATAGCATACAACAAATATACAACAGATATACTACAAAGATTCTAACATGGGAATACAACAAAAATAGTACTGCAGAGATACTGCAAAAATAAAACTATGGCATTGTTACAGAAATACAACAGAAATACTACAAAGATCTACTATGGAAATACAACAAAATTACTACAGAATGACTACAAAAAGGTACAGTAATACTACAAGAGTAAAACTACAGTGATGTTCCAGAAATACAACATAATTACTAAAAAAAACACTACTGCAGGAATCCTACAAAAATAAAAGTACAGTAATACTACAAAATAGAAGTGCAGTATACTGCAAAAGTGTGACTATAAAAATACAACTAAAGTAATATTATAAAACTAAAAATCTAATTTAGTGATTTAAACAGGGACCTAATAATATTAAATTGGTAAAAATATATTATTCTCACTTTAACTGTTTAAAAAACAGTTTAAAGAAACTAATCTATTTTAAAACAAATATCAATATATAAATATATCACAGAGCTTTCCAAATGTATATTCATTCAGAAAAAAATATGTGTTTATTGTTTGAAGTCGTATTTTTCTTTGTCATCTTTTTAAAATCTAAAATATATTATTTTTAATGATTGTCTAAAATGTTAAACACATATACGTATACTGATATATATATATATATATATATATATATATATATATATACATACATACATACGGGGCAGCACGGCGGTTAGCGCCACAGTTCATGTCTTGGAAACCTCCTGCGTGGGTTCAAATCCAGCTCCAGACTTCCTGTGCGCAGTTTGGATGTTCTCCCCGTGCTTGCGTGGGTTTCCTCCGTGCACTCCGGTTTCCTCCCACATTTCAAAAACATGCATCTCAGGTGAATTGGCGGGTCCAAATTGTCCCTAGGTGTGAATGAGCGAGCGAGTTGTCTGTCCCTGTGTGCCCTGCGATTGGTTGGCAACCAGTTCAGGGTGTCCCCTGCCCACTGCCCGATGATTGCTGGGATGGGCTCCAGCACCCCCGCGACCCTACTGAGGATAAGCGGTGCAGCTAATGAGATGAGATGAGATGAGATATGTATATATATACATATATATATATATATATATACATATATATATATATATATATATATATATATATATACATATATTTATATATATATATATATATATATATATATATATATATATATATATATATATATATATATATATATATATATACATAATTATACGCCCGGCCGGAAGCGGGCCCCAGGCCGTGAATTTGACACCTATGGTCTAGAGCAGGGGGTCAGCAACCTTTTCGGTGTGGAGTGCCACATTCAAATTTTCATGTAAATCAGTTTGCCACACCAAGATTGATGACTTGCACAACATTTTTTTTTTATATCCAACAACTGTCATTTTATACCAGTCTGAATATACAACATGGATATACATTGAAATTGTATAACTGACCAATTTATCTTCCACTATTCTTGTTAATCAACGAACTAAAAAATTACTGTGAGCAACATGTGGAAAGGCCTGTAGACATCCATGACTTAAACTATTCTTCATCAACAATGAACTACAATAAAAATCAAGTGATATGGCAGTGTCTGAATCTGGTGACAAAAAGTTACCGGACACCCAGGCATACAACTCTGAAAAGTTGCCTGCCCAGCCAAAAAGTTGCCTGCCCCATTTTTCACAACTTGAAACACAATAAGACCACTAATCGCAAAAAAAAAAAAAAACATTGTTGCAAAGTATTATGGATTGATAATCAGAATATATAACAGAACAACACTTTAAATGTCACGGTCGCCTTGGTGACCAGTCTGCCCCGCCCTCTGGGCAACAGCTGAAGCAGTTTCCACTAATTGTGTGTCTGATTTAAGGCTGCATTGTGGGCTCTGCGGTGGCGGGTTCATTAATACTCATTATTCACAATCCCGGTCTGTTATGCCTTGTCCTGTTTTAGTCTGTTATGCCTTGTCCTGTTGAGTTCGTGCCGGAGGAACTCTGTATTGTTCTGTTTTGCCTCGGAGTATTGGGCGACTTTTATTTTATTAAATAAAACCTATGGATCGTCAACGCATTTGAGTTCTCCCTTCATGCCTCCTGCCTCCGTTCTGGTCCGGTCCCCTTCCACGCCACCAACGTCTCGTGACAGAATGAACCCGCCCTCAAATAGAACTCGGCGAACGATCCCAGCGCGACTTGGGGAGAGCTGGAGAGCGCAGTTCGGCAGGCGCCTATTGAGTTGGCCTTCCCTGCCCGTTCGAACCACGGCCCCGCCCGTCGTGGTCCTTGCTGTGCCTCGAATGGGGTCCCGGGAAGAATTGACGCCTGCCTGTTCAACTCTCATGCCTGCCTGCTCGACTCCCATGCCTGCCTTGAGTCTCCCTGTACTGATTTTGTTCAGTCTTTCCTGTCCTGTCTTGTCTGTTCTGAATCTGTTCCCCCTGAGTCTGACTCTTCTGAATCTGTTCCCCCTGAGTCTGACTCTTCTGAATCTGTTCCCCCCTGAGTCTGACTCTTCTGAATCTGTTCCCCCCTGAGTCTGACTCTTCTGAATCTGTTCCCCCCTGAGTCTGACTCTTCTGAATCTGTTCCCCCCTGAGTCTGACTCTTCTGAATCTGTTCCCCCCTGAGTCTGACTCTTCTGAATCTGTTCCCCCCTGAGTCTGACTCTTCTGAATCTGTTCCCCCCTGAGTCTGACTCTTCTGAATCTGATCCCCCCTGAGTCTGACTCTTCTGAATCTGATAACCCCCTGAGTCTGACTCTTCTGAATCTGATAACCCCCTGAGTCTGACTCTTCTGAATCTGATAACCCCCTGAGTGCGACTCTTCTGAATCTGATAACCCCCTGAGTGCGACTCTTCTGCATCGGCCTGACCTGAGTGCGACTCTTCTGTAGAGGCCTGACCTGAGTGCGACTCTTCTGTAGAGGCCTGACCTGAGTGCGACTCTTCTGTAGAGGCCTGTCCTGTTTACCCGTTCTGATTCTGCTCTGATTTTGCCTGTCCTGTTCTCGTCAGTTCTGCCTGTCTGTTATCCCCTGTCCTGTTCTCGTCAGTTCTGCCTGTCTGTTATCCCCTGTCCTGTTCTCGTCAGTTCTGCCTGTCTGTTATCCCCTGTCCAGCTTGCCCGCCGGACCCCCCCCTGCCGAGCGCCGATTCCGATCCGCCCGACGCAGATGGCACCTGTCTCTCCCCGTTCCTGCGTGTTCGGAGGAGGGAGCGGGGTTGCCCCAATCGTGAGCGTCGAACCATTCCGGGGCGTGAGGTTGTAATTTTTTCTTTTTTGGGACCTCGGGAGCTGTCCCTTAAGAGGGGGGCTCTGTCACGGTCGCCTTGGTGACCAGTCTGCCCCGCCCTCTGGGCAACAGCTGAAGCAGTTTCCACTAATTGTGTGTCTGATTTAAGGCTGCATTGTGGGCTCTGCGGTGGCGGGTTCATTAATACTCATTATTCACAATCCCGGTCTGTTATGCCTTGTCCTGTTTTAGTCTGTTATGCCTTGTCCTGTTGAGTTCGTGCCGGAGGAACTCTGTATTGTTCTGTTTTGCCTCGGAGTATTGGGCGACTTTTATTTTATTAAATAAAACCTATGGATCGTCAACGCATTTGAGTTCTCCCTTCATGCCTCCTGCCTCCGTTCTGGTCCGGTCCCCTTCCACGCCACCAACGTCTCGTGACATTAAAATTAAGTTTATTATAAATCTACTTATAACATTCATTGCATGGATATGACATCGCTGTTTTCCATCTGCCATCAGTATGTATCTGTGTTTACTCATCTTCATTAATGCAATCTTTGCTACAAGCGACGTGAACTCCTCTTTCCACGATTCTTTTAATGTATGTGTACGTTTTGTAGCGTCATAAATTTTGTTTCCTTTGAATATTTATTCAGGGGCTGAGGTTTTGGCTTGATTCCTAACCACTTCTCCATTTTTCTTGTGTTCTCTGTGCGTCTACTTTTGTTAAGATTTGTCTGTTTAATAGTGCTCTTACTCGTGATATTGCGGTAAGACGTTTTTCATTGTGTGACGTCATTACGCACGCACCATATTTCGTTCTGCTATTGTTGATTGCCATGTTGTATTGAATGGAGCCGTGTTCTGGTTTTGCTTGCTGTTGAGGAATAATTATGCTTAAAGGCTGAACCACAATGTCCTGCTTATCTTCTCACGCACAAGGAAACTGCACACTCTGACATATCCTTCACAACTTTGGAAAATTATATGCAAGTGTGCAGCCTTATAACGCTCATGAAAGTCTGGAAGCACGAAGTTATTCTATGTCTTCTGATCGGCCGACGTAAAAGATGCATGCCCCGGGCGTCCGGGCAGACGTTATTTCAAACACTGGATATGGACAGCTACCATACCATTCATCAATAAAATCTTATTTTAGAAACTATCAAAACTTGAAACACACACACACCTTTAATATATTCGCCATCAGTTAATGGTTTTCCGTGCTTTGCCATGCAGTGAGCAATGTCATGGCTTGCTTCAGTGATGGCGTTTGTAGCAGTGACAAATGTTTTCAGGGTCTGTGTTTGTTTGCCGTATCTGGACACAACGCGTTTTAATGTCTCTGCCATGTCAGACTCATCATTGAATTTATGTTCATGGTTCGTCTTTTCATGACGTGTACACTTGATGTGCGAGGTACAACGCTGTCGAGGCATAATGCACAAACAGCGTGGTCATTTTTTGCACGAAACCTCGGTCATCTGTCCACGCTGGCTGAAAAGAACGATATTTATTCGCTGGGTGAGCTGTTGTGATTCGTTCATTTATCGTGCACCAGTGTTCCTGTAGGTGCGTTAAAACACGGATCCTTCCTCCTTTGCGAGGCACGGCGCAGAGATACACTTCGGAAGTAGAGGAGGCGGGCGTTACCGTAAAGCCTCTAAAAAACACAGCCCACACCTGAAAATGTCTGAATTTCACCTAAAAATGTGCATGAAAAAAAAAAATATTGTTATTTATCCGTGCGCTCGCGTGTCACTGGTTAACCCCTCGGTACGCGTGCCATGAGTTGCCGACCCCTGGTCTAGGGGGGATGCAGGGGCGTGCACGGGTGGTGCATCTCTTCTTCAGTTGACAGCGAACTTAACTAGTTTAAACTTTTTATACTAGGCAACTTTAGATTCATGCAAAACAGAATCCCTGAAAAACAAACTACACACCAACAAAAATTAACTCTTCAGTGCCATAAAATCATTTTAAATACAAGAACTCCTTACCAATGTAGACTGAAACACAAAACCCCTGAAAAACACACAAAAATATAAACTGTATATAACTAAGTCAAAAACATAGTCTCTCCTGAATATTGGCATTTAGGAACACAAAGTGCTAAGCTTTGAGTGACTGTCAGTGATAGAAATTGCAATGTTGAGCCATTATTACAGTTAAAATTATTCCAAATAAGGATAATTTTCCTGCTTTGGCTCATGTTTTTTATTTATTTTGATTATGTCTTGCACCGTTCCTCTGCTCACTTTGTTGCTGCGGCGGAATTCCCCTCACCCCAAACCCTCCCTCCTATGCTCAGCAAACAAACACAGGCTTATTAACCAATCAACAAAAAGTAGATTGAGGACAAACAAAGGAGGATACCATGGCTTTGCGATATTTTTAAATTGGATATTATAAAGTTATATTGATTAAATTCCAGTTTTTATATATATATATATATATATATATATATTTGAAGAGATTATTATATTTTTTAACAATAAAAGTAAATGAGACACTGTGGCTGGACCAATTAAGTCCCTGGCAGTCTGCCAGAGACTTTGGTAAGGGAAACACTGCAATCAGAACAAAGTGCATGATGAAAGGTAAACTGCGTTCTAGCGAGGGATTACTGTATTTACATTTCTTGACTATGGATGAGGCATCCAAAGCTGGTCTTGGGGACATTTTGCAGTTTGTCAATCCCTAAATCAGACCAATCCCATCATTTTTCATCCGAAGATCATGAAAAGGCCAAGAGGCGTTTCCCGCTGTGCCCTCATAAAACTCTCGGCGGATCAAAAGGTCGCCTCAAAGTCCGCAGAAGATATCAATAGCACCTTGACGTGTCTTTGATGAACGGGGCTGATTAAGATGAACGGGAAGCGCCCGGGTCACTTTGGCCTTCAAGGATTTTCTGCACGTCTTGATATTTTCCTTCTAAACTTTTGAGGAAAACGAAATCCCAACCTTCACATGCTGCATATCGCTACAAAAAAATGTTTTCATTGAATATTTTAAAGAGATTGTTCAAATATTACTGGAAAATGTAATTATAGTATAAAAATATGGTATAAAAAGATTTTGTTTGTTTTAAGTCATTTTTCTTGTCACAACAAAAAAAAAAATGTTTTTTTTTTTTTAAAGCAGAAAAGGTAAACATTATTTAAAACTGTCTAAAATTGTGTACTTATGTTTAAAAATATTAAATTGCACTTTTAAAAATGTCATGATTACTAACCCAGATCACCTGGAGAAATCATGTGGCGCCTGGGTGGGCGCCTTTTGATTGGCTGGCACTCCTCTTTTAAGCGCCCTGCGCCCAGAGAGATGTGTCAGAGCGTACATTCTTGTAACTCTGTGTGTTTCTCCCGATTTCCCGTTCGTTAAGAACTCTGCTTACCTGATTTTGCCTGCCTCTGATCCGACCTGTTTCCGTCCCATGTTTTGATCTATTCTCCAGTCCCGGTAAACACGACCTGCCTACTTCATTCAACCTTCTGGCCCAAGAGATGACGAAGGTATTTGTTTCGAGTTCTTCGTCGGCCGATTCCTCCCGTTCGCTTCTGAACATTCGCCAGGGAAGACGCACAATAGCTGACTATGCAATTGACTTTCGTACTCTCGCGGCCCAAAGTCACTGGAATGAGGAGGCGCTGGTCGACGCCTATTTGCATAGTTTGGCGGACTATCTTAAAGATGAGTTGGTGTCACACGCTTCCCCGGCTACGCTGGATGAGGCGATAGAATTAACTGCCCGGATCGACTGTCGGGTTCAGGCGAGACGACGGAACTGGGGAGGTCCAAACCGAGTCGTTACCCGCCTGACTCAAGAAGAGGGTAACGTTCCGAACCCCCGGGTTCCGGCATCCCCCATCGTAGAGAAAATGGAGGTGGACCGGGTCTCCCTTTCCCCCGAGGAACGCCAGCGAAGGTATGTCGAACAATTATGCTTGTACTGCGGCGGCAAGGGACATCGCGTGGCCACCTGCCCGGTGAAAGCCAACGCTCGTCGGACATAGGGGGCGTCCGATTGAGCTCAGCCTTTGTATCTGCTCCCAAGAACGTGAGACTCGTTATCCAGGCTGCTCTCTACCTCTCCGATTCCGCTCAGACATTTCCGGCCCTGATTGACTCGGGTGCCGAGGTAAACATCCTCGATCTGTCCCTCGCCCGCAAGATCGGGATACCTGTAAAATCCCCCCTTGTCCGATCTCGGCACAAGCGTTAGATGGTCACTTGCTGGGCACCGTTTCACAAGTAACGTTGCCCGTCGAATTAAGGCTGTCCGGTAACCACAGAGAGAAAATTTGTTTTCATCTGCTGCACTCCCCGGGTAAACCTATAGTTCTGGGTCAGCCCTGGTTGGTCCAACATAACCCACATCTTGTTTGGCCTTCTGGCTCGATATTGGAGTGGGGTATGGACTGTCATCAAACCTGCCTGCGCGCGGCCTCTCGACCAGATAGTTTCGTTTCCCCGAAGGCACCACCCGACCTGTCCCGGGTTCCGGAGTGCTACCACCATTTACGGGAGGTTTTTAGCAAGGCAAAACCCTATTCTCTGCCGCCCCATAGGCCTTATGATTGCGCTATTGATCTCCTGCCCGGGTCCACCCCCCTTCGGGGTCTGCTCTATTCCCTGTCGGCCCCCGAGAGGGAGGCTACGGACAAGTATGTATCGGATGCCCTGGCGGCTGGCATCATTCGATCCTCCTCCTTGCCAGCGGGAGCGGGGTTCTTCTTTGTTGGGAAGAAGGACGGGTCCCTCCGACCCTGCATCGATTACCGGGGACTCAACGATATTACAGTAAAGAACCGTTACCCGTTACCATTGCTTGCTTCTGCCTTCGAGTTACTACAGGGGGCCATGATATTCACGAAACTCGATCTCCGTAACGCCTATCACTTGGTCCAAATCCGGGAGGGAGACGAATGGAAGACGGCGTTCAACACCCCCACCGGCCACTATGAATATCTGGTAATGCCGTTCGGGTTAACCAACGCTCCCGCTGTCTTCCAATCCCTTATTTATAACATGTGCTGAATCGTTTTGTCTTCTTATATTTGGATGACGGGCAGCACGGTGGCGCAGTGGTTAGCGTATGTGCGGCACAGTTCTGAGGTCGTGGGAACCTCCTGAGTGGGTTCAAATCCAGCTTCCGGCCTTACTGTGCGGAGTTTGTATGTTCTCCCCGTGCTCCGGTTTCCTCCCACATTCCAAAAACATGCATTTCAGGTGAATTGGCCGGTCCAAATTGTCCCTAGGTGTGACTGAGCGAGTGAGTTGTCTGTCCCCGTGTGTCCTGCGATTGGCTGGCAACTAGTCCAGGGTGTCCCCTGCCCACTGCCCAAAGATTGCTGGGATGGGCTCCAGCATCGCCGCGACCCTACTGAGGATAAGCGGTGCAGATGATGAGATATTTGGATGATATTCTGATCTTTTCCAAGTCCCGAGAGGAACACCAGAAACACGTTCAGCTCGTCCTCCGTCGCCTCCTGGAGAACTCCCTGTTTGTTAAAGCCGAAGTATGTGAGTTCCACTCCAAAGTCGTTTCATTCTTGGGCTACAATATAACCGAAGGGAAGCTACAGATGGACCCGGCTAAACTATCTGCCGTCACCTCTTGGCCCGTTCCGGAGAATCGTAAAAAGCTCCAGCAATTTCTTGGGTTCGCCAATTTCTACCGAAGGTTCATCCGTAATTACAGTTCGGTGGCGGCTCCCCTCACGGCCCTAACTAGCCCCAAGGACGCTTTCCGGTGGTCCCCTGCAGCTGATGAGGCCTTCCATAAACTTAAAACCTAATTTTCCACAGCTCCTATTCTCCAGAGACCAGACCCCGCACGGCAGCTCGTGGTGGAAGGAGACCTGCCTGATGTGGGAGTTGGGGCCGTCCTGTCCCAGAGGTCTTCGAAGGACCAGAAGAGGCACCCGTGCGCCTTCTTTTCCCGGTGGTCATACCCGGCCGAGCGCAACTACGATATGGGGGATCGTGAGTTGCTGGCCATTAAGCTAGCGCTTGAAGACTGACGGCACTGGCTGGAGGGGGTGACGGTGCCGTTTACAAGAATTTAGAATACGTCCGTTCGGCCAAGCGCCAAAACCCACGACAGTCACGTTGGTCTCTGTTTTTTTGCCCGTTTCAATTTCACCCGGTCCTACAGACCCGGTTCCCGCAATGTGGAACCCGACGCCCTCTCTAGGCAGTTCCAGATACCAGACGACCAACCCCAAGGCCTGGCAACCATTCTCCCAGCATCGCGCATGGTTGCAACCGTTACATGGGACGTGCAGAGGCGAGTAATAAAAGCGTTACAAGACCAAGTCGGACCCAGCTCCTGTCCGAGGGTCAATTACGCTCAGAGGTTCTTCAGTGGGGGCACGATTCCCACCTGCCTTGCCACCCGGGGGCAGCGCGAACCCAAAGCTTTGTGTCTCTGCATTTTTGATGGCCTTCCATGGCAAGAGACATACAAGACTATGTCCTGGCTTGTCAAGTCTGCGCCCAGAATAGGTCCTCTCACCAGCGTCCGGCCGGTCTACTACATCCCCTACCGGTCCCTCATCGGCCATGGTCGCATATACTGTAGCTATGGACTTTGTAACAGGGTTGCCCGGATCTGAAGGTATGACTATCGTCCTGACCATAGTTGATCGGTTCAGTAAGATGGCACATTTTGTTGCTCTACCCAAACTCCGCTCCGCTAAAGAAACCACCCAGCCAGTTCAAAAGAACGTGTTTCGCCTCCATGGCATTCCACAAAATATTGTCTCTGACCGGGGCCCTCAGTTTTTGTCGGGATTTTGGAGAGAGTTCTGCTGACTACTGGGGGCGTTAGTCAGTCTCTCATCTGGGTTCCATTCCCAGTCCAACGGACAGTCTGAGCGAGTGAACCAGGACTGGGAGACAGCGCTGCGCTGCATGGTGTCTCGGGAACTGCTCTCGCGGGCCAAGCACTTGGTTTGGGTGGAGTATGCTCACAACTCCCTGGTCAGCTCCTCAACGGGAATGTCCCCCTTCCAGTGCGTGTATGGTTACCAACCTCCCCTGTTCCCCAGCCAAGAGGGGGAGGCTTCTTGCCCGTCTGCGACAGCGAATGCCCGGCGCTGCCGGTGTATCTGGGCACAAGCCAGGACAGCACTCCTTCGGGCGAGCAAGTCCCACTCGACTGGGGCTAACCGACGACGAATGCCCGCTCCGAACTATCAGGTGGGCCAAAGGGTTTGGATCTCCTCCACAGACCTGCCGGTGAGGGTGGAATCCAAGAAGCTGGCGCCTCGATTCCTGGGTCCATTCAGGGTGGAGAGGATCATCAACCCCTCAGCGGTCCGCCTCCGCCTGCCGAGCTCCATGAGGGTTCATCATACCTTTCATGTCTCCCGGATTAAGCCCGTCCGCCAGAGCCCATTGGCACCCGAGACGCCTCCTCCTCTAGCCCCACGCATACTGGATGGGGACCCGGTCTACACGGTTCGTCGCCTGCTCCGCTCCCAACGCAGAGGACGAGGACTTCAATACCTGGTCAACTGGGAGGGCTACGGCCCGGAGGAGAGGTCATGGATTCCCACCCAGCAGATCCTGGACCGTTCCCTTGTGCAGGAGTTCCACCGATCACACCCGGACCAACCAGCGCCGCGCCGTGGTCATCCCCGAGGGCCTTCTACAAGCTCACCTCCGGACCCATCCTCTGCCGCCCCTTCGGATGCTGATGAGGGGGCCTCTGTCCATTCGGAGGATTTCTAGGTACTGTACTTTTCTGACTCACAGTTTTTGTTTTGTTTTTCAGTTGCCATGTCTCTCGTCATTGATCGTTGGATTGTTTATTCTTTTTTTTTGGTTGTTGGCGACGTGTCTGTGGACTCTGAGACTGCCAAGGACATCAAGTGACTTGCCTTGGATGTTTTCGGTGACGTATTGGAATGCTTTTTGTACTTGTTTGGATTAACTTTTGGCTTCTGACTTTTTCCCTTGGAGTACCTGCATTTTTTCTGTTTTTCTGTTCTCTGTGACTTCCTGGAATACCTGTTGACCTGCCCTTGGATTCATTTTTTTGTTTTTTTTGGGACTTCTGGAGCCGTCCCTTGAGGGGGGGGGTTCTGTCATGATTACTAACCCAAATCGCCTGGAGCAATCATGTGGCGCCTGGGTGGGCACCTTCTGATTGGCTGGCACTCCTCTCTTAAACGCCCTGCGCCCAAAGAGAAGTGTCAAAGCGTACATTCTTGTGTGTTTCTCCCGATTTCCCGTTCGTTTAGAACTCTGCTTTCCTGATTTTGCCTGCCTCCGATCCGACCTGTTTCCGTCCCACGTTTTGATCTATTCTTCAGTCCCGGTAAACACGACCTGCCTGATTTCCGCACTACGGTTGACGACTCGTTCCGAAGTTATCTCCCCGGCGCCGCTGCTGACGTCTGACGGCCATCACGTCTCCTGCAAGCCCTGAACGCTTCCTTAATTAAAAGACTTAAACGAATGCTCTGGGGTCATTCTGTCCCCCTTGGTCTGTGCAGCCCTTTGGTTAAGGGCTATACAAATAAAAATGACTTGACTTGACTTCCCTCATTCAAGATATTTTCATGCTGCAAAGGACTGTGGGACTTGTAGTACAGAGACATATGATGCAAACAAACTAAACTACAGCTTACTCCCTGAAAAAAACTCTGACCGGGGCCCTCAGTTTTTGTCGGGATTTTGGAGAGAGTTCTGCTGACTACTGGGGGCGTTAGTCAGTCTCTCATCTGGGTTCCATTCCCAGTCCAACGGACAGTCTGAGCGACTCGTAAAATGTCAGTTTTATTCTCTGCACCAGAGGAGAAAAATGTCCACATAGTTATTGCAACATTCATATCCATCCAAATGTAGTATAAGTCCACAGTTCTATTGATCCAGGTTTCGTATAGTGGATGCCACCGTTGTTATCTACGAATATATAGTGGATATTGCTCTCGGGTCTCCCGATGTCTAGCATTAAAAGTTTGCAGCTGGTTCAGAATGCGGCAGCTAGACTTTTGACTAAGACCAAAAAGTTTGAGCATATTACTCCTGTATTGGCCAACTTGCACTGGCTCCCAGTCCACTTAAGATGTGACTTTAAGGTTCTCTTATTAACATATAAATGTTTGCATGGGCTTGCACCCTCTTATCTCTCCGATTTGATTTCCCCCTATGTTCCTGCACGGAGTCTGCGCTCGGATCTGCAACCTCAACGGAAGTTTTTAAATCGAGGCTTAAGACACACTTCTATTCCAAAGCATATGATTGATGCCTACCTCATATTCTGTTTTGTCCTGTCTTTTTCCGACGCCTGCCTGGCTGATACGAAGGAGAAGGATGATTTGGGATGGGTCAGCGGACCGGCGTCTGACCTGCAGCATGTCAACCCCTGCATTTACCGGCTGGCAGAGACGGGAGGCAGCGTCGTGGCCGTCATAGACTTTCTGGACTGGTTTGCAGGCTGGGGGCGTCGTTGATGTCATGCACTTTCCGGACATTTTCAACATCTTACCTTATGTTTACTATTATGTGTACAGTAATGCTAATTGTAATTCACCCTGGTCAATCCTGGAAGGGGGATTACCACATGTGAGGTCCTTTCTCAAGGTTTCTCTTTTCTCCTCACACTGAGGTTTTTGAGTTTTCCTTGCCCGCATGCTGGTTTAAGATCAGGTAATTGTGTAATTTTGTAACTGTAATCCTGTGCAGTCCTTTGAGACATTTTTGTGATTAAGGGCTATATAAATAAATTTGACTTGACTTGACTTGGATATCACAGTAGTATCTATTTCTATGTCGAGTAAGGCCAGAGTTTTATCCATCCATATTTAGGGGATATGAAGTTTGTATTCATTCATATGTAGTGTAAGTACACAGTTGTATCGATTCATTTATAGTATAGTGGATGCCACAGTTGTACTTATGAATAAATAGTGGATATTGCAGTAGTAACCATTCATGTGTAGAGTAAATGTAAATGGTCTGCATTTATATAGCGCTTTTCAAGTCAATGAAGACCTCCCAAAGCGCTTTACAATGTGCTTCACACTTTTTCCTTTTACACACTAACTAACATGCAAGGCAACTACCTGCTAACAGGGGCATTGCGTATTCAGTGTCTTGCCTAGCGACACTTTGACATATAACCGGGGAACCGGGAATTAAACCTGCTATCTCTTGATCCCAAGATGAGCGCTTTGCCTCCTGAGCCAAGGCCGCCCAGTAAGGCCTCAGTTGTATGAATTCATATATAATGGATGCCACAGTTGTATTCATCCATATGTAGGTTATCTCTAAAGTTGTATCCATCCATACCTAGTAGATGTAACAACTGTAGTCATCCAAAATATGTGTAAGCCCACAGTTGTATACATCCATGTACAGTATAGTGGATGCTACATTTGTATCAATTAATATATAGTGGATATGTTTAAATTATGTTTAAATCTAAGCTTAAAACACACTTCTATTCTATAGCATATGAATAACCTATATTTTATATTGACAATATCTGTGCATTATTTGCCCTCATGTAGGTTTTAGATCAGGGGATGGTGTCGTAATAGTCGGTGGTTTGCAATAATCTGTGGTCTGTGCAGCCCTTTGAGACTCTTTGTGATTAAGGGCTATACAAATAAACATGACTTGACTTGATCTGACATATTACAGTAGTCTCCATCCATATTTAGTGTAAGTCCACAGATGTATCCATCCAGATATAATGGATGCCACTGTTGTATCCATCCATATATAGTGTAAATCCAGTTGTATCTAATCAAATATTGTGCATATTAATGTTGTGTCCATCCATATGTACTGTAACACCACAGTTATATCCATCTGTATTTAATTGATGTTCTATTTGTATCAATTTTTTTGAAGCGTAAATCCATAATTTTGGTGAGCACGTACAAGATTCATCATTGTAATTTGATTACTCGCAAACAGCATGTATAATAGGTTATTCAATCGTGACTACTTTTGAAAACGATTATTTCGGATCACTCCAATCAGAGGCCAGGAAACAAGGCTGTTCTTCAATTGGTTTCCGTGTAAAAGTGCTTTTAATCCCACAAAGTACATAATATCCATATATGGTGGATTTCACAGTTGTATCCATCCAAATATGGTGGATGCCACAGGTGAACCGATTCATTGAAGAAAATCGGGGATAACACTGAGTGCGAGAATGTCGGCCCTCGATATGATGAGGGATTACTGTAATCTACGAAGGTGATGAAAATTCTAACCGACAAAAACTCAAAATATTTCATAAAGCGTACTTTGATCCTGTCGGTCCTCGTGAGAACTTGAAGCAACTGGTAGCGTTTATATTCAACGTCACACTTCGACTCGCGTTATCGTGATTTCCTTGAAATGTTTGCAGTGAATCAGTCGGAGATCAAGATGTTGGGAGCAAAATATTCGCTCGCTTGTTGTCAGGAGTCGCCGGGGAAACAACGGAAAAAATCGCTTCTTCATCAGCACCACCAGGGGCCCGCCGCAGATTTTAATTAAACTGAATATTTAGACGGAATAGGAGTCGAGCCTTCTCGCTCTTTGCCAACAAATAGGCCACACCGTTTAGACTCGCTCGGCCAATTAATTACAATTTGGTCGAGGCGCGGCATTAGCGGTAATTAATTTGCGTTTTCCCGTGGGTCCGTGTTTCACGCAGGGAAAAAGAGAAGACGCAAGTTTTTGTCAACATTCGATAAATCATTCTGTATGTTCCATTTTTGTAGCCTGGTTTATAGCTTGCTTGTTTTATGGATCGAAAAATCTAAATGGGAAAATGGAGCAACGTAAGGATGGGCATTTTTTTCTAAGTAAAATGTTCCACGAGCAGATACGTTTTAAAAAAATCATTAAAAGAATATAAAAGTAAAAAATAATCTTTTAATAAATCGTGAAATTACCTAACAGCAAAGTAGAAGGATAGCAGATCATGTTGAAAAAATATTTTTATTATTTATTTTGATGAATAAAATCTTAAATTAATAGTGATTATTTTACATTTATATTAATAAAAATATCCTAAAAAAATAACATTTTAACCATTTTTGAAAATTGTTTTGTTTTTTTCCCCAAAATCTCAATTTCATTAGCCTAATAAACTGACGAATTTCCCGACACACCGGGGGAAGAAAACATAAATTCCCATAAGCAGATCGTTAATAATATTAAATAATATTTAAAAAAACATGAAAAACAAATAATAATGATTGCTGGGATGGGCTCCAGCACCCCCGCGACCCTACTGAGGGTAAGCGGTGTAGTTAATGAGATGAGATGAGATGAGATATATATTTCGTTTTCATTAGCGGACCATCAAAGAAATAAAAGTGATAAAACTATCATATATAATTAAAATAAAATGAAAAGTCTTAAATTAATTGCAAAAACACCTACCAAAGGAAAAATGTTCGCAAATCATTAAAAAAAATCATAGAAAAATAAAGTAGAAAAAGTACAAAAATATATGAATAATTCTTCAAATAAATCACAAAATCATGTGAAACAAAAGTAGATCATTCGAAATTAATTTAAAAAAAAAAAAAAAAAAAAGGATTTTAAAATGAATTTATTCATAATCGCAGGTTTTTCCATGGTTATTACATTTTTGCTTGCATTACTTCTAGCTTAAGGACCCTATCGCTAATACAATACAAAAAATATTGTATTGAAAAATGGTCTGCATTTATATGCCGCTTTTGAAATCAATGAAGAACTCCCAAAGCGCTGTACAATGTGCTTCACACTTTACCCATTCACACACATTCTCACACACCAATAGGGAATCATCCAACCTGCTAATTAGGGGCATTAGGGATTCAGTGTCTTCGCGGACTTTGAGCCTGGAATTGAACCTGCGATCTCTTGATCCCAAGACGAGCGGTCTACCTCCTGAGCTAATGTATTGTAATGACACAAACCATTAGAAACCAGCAGGCATCTTGTAGGTTATCGGCCAATGGCTGACAGGAATCTCAGAGACTTAACTCTCTATACGCACTTAGACTGCAAAGTTAGAATTTAGTATGTTTTTTGGCATGAGAAATAATTTTTTTGTTGTATAATTAGCAAAATGCCGTAAAAAGGATTTGAAAAATTATTCCACACTTTAAAGTATAAATGTCGTAAGGCAGGGTTGCTGTATCCAGGGGTTATACTGTATTCTGGAGTATGAGTCAACTGAAACATCTGAGTTTTCAAATATGCTTTCAATGAAATATAAGCGCAGATCATAGCTTAGGGAACTGGGCATCTCAATCTAAATTATCAGCTAAACATCTCATGTCAGGTGCAAGGGTATGGAGTGGTCAGTGCCCAACCAAGGGCCACGCTTTGCCCACTACCCAATTATAGTTTTTCCGATTTGAACTTCCGACTATTGCATTGCGGCGGTGCATAATGCCGCCTACTAAACCAGGATCCTCCCCTTTCCTGTCAGCCAGAAGAATTATTAAAACTGATGTATTGAAACCAGGACAGAGTGGGACGTTTTAATGAGCGAGGATACCTGTACAACGTCCCTTCCTATTAATAGTCGGTCCCTGAGCTGCCCATTGCCATCCGTCAGGACAATGGAGGTCGAAGAAGGGCCGACCATCTTTATGAGGGGTAGGTGTCTTTTGAGGGGCTCTTATAGCGGGGCCCTCAGGTACTCTGCGAACTAATGAGGCGGGCAGATGCTCCCTGGGCCGGCCAGCGTCATCCGGACCTGGAGGAGGTCTGGTCAAGGTCACCGCCGGGGAGAAAAGAAAATGTTTCAACAGTTTGGATGATTAGCACTAACTACCGCAGACACTTGTCAGAATAGAATAGAATCTATTTTCATTGTGAAATGCACAAGTCAAGTCAAGTCAAGTCATTTTTATTTGTATATCCCTTAATCACAAAGCGTCTCAAAGGGCTTCACAGGTTATTACACATAAGCAGTATAGGTTATTCATATGCTCTAGAGTAGAAATGAGTTTTAAGCTTAGATTTAAACATTTCCACTGAGGTTGCAGATCGGATCTCAGAGGGAAGAGCATTCCACAACACCGGTGCCCGAGTGGAGAACGCTCTCAAACCTGCGGAACACTTCTTGGCTCTTGGGATCACCAGAAGACAGGCACTCTCAGAACGAAGGCTTCGGGCCGGAACATCGGGGGAAATTAGATCTAAAAGATATGAGGGGGAAAGTCCATGTATGATTTTGTACAAAAAAATTATAAAGTACCATATTGATGGGACAACAACATTTACAAGATAAAACACCACAATATAAAACATGAGTTGTTATAGGTTCATATCTTTGGGGGTGCTGAGCACCCAGAGTCACTGGATGGTTATTATTATTTTTTTTCACTTAAAGTGATTTAGGATCATTCAACACTCTTCAAGAGTGTCATTTCCTATTTGTAAACATCACACTACACTTTGTGGTCAGCAGAAAAACTGCATACACCATGCCCAGTTTTTACTCATTTATTTCTGATAGACAAGTGGGAGTAAGACAAGTGAGTGGTTCCCTGTGTTGACTGGTGTGAGTCAGGGGTGTGTGATGTCACCATGGCTGTTTAATGTGTACATGGATGGTGTTGTGAGAGAAGTGAATGCAAGAGTATTTGGCAGAGGTGTAGAGATGATGGACAACAGTGGAACAGTGTGGCAGGTAAGTCAGTTATTGTTTGCAGATGACACAGTGCTTGTGGCTGATTCTGAGGAAACATTGAGAAGGTTGGTAACGGAGTTTGGAAGCGTATGTGATAGGCGTAAGTTATGTGTCAATTTTGGGAAGAGTAAGGTGATGAAGTGTTCACGTGATGGAGTGGGCATGACGTTAAAAATCAGGTTGCAGGGACAAGTGCTGGAAGAAGTTGAAAGCTTTAGGTACTTGGGTTGTGATGTGGCTGCAGTTGGTGGAATGGAGTGCGAGGTATTGCACAGAGTGAATCAAGGAAGCAAGGTTTTGGGTGCTCTGAGGAGAGTGATGAACAACAAGAGTATGAGTATGGATGTTAAGAGGGGACTGTATGAGAGTGTGATTGTGCTGACTGTGTACGGTGCAGAGACTTGGAGCCTGAACACAGATTTAAGAAGGAAATTGAATGTTTTTGAGATGAAGTGTTTGAGGACTATGTTAGGAGTGACAAGATTAGATAAATTGAGAAATGAATTGTGAGAGACAGAACTGGAGTAATCATGGAACTGAGCAAGCGTGTTGATAAGAGAGTACTTGGTTGGTTTGGACACATGGAGAGGATGGATGAGGAGCGAATGTTGAACAGGATCTACAGAGCAGAAGTCAATGGAAGGAGACCAAGAGGAAAGCCGCGGTTGACGTGGATGGATGGTGTTATGAGTGCACTGCAGGAAAGAGGTCTAAATATAATGGAAGCTAGAGCTCTTGTCGGTGATAAAGAGGAGTGGAGAGGTGTTGTGAAAGGATAGTGGGATTGTGGACGCGTTCCTAAGGATGGGCTGGGCACCCGTATGATGCAGCAGGGGTAAACCAGTGAAAGCTGTCGGGCCCTGTGTGTTGTGTCACCCTGACCCGAGTGACATGGCCGCTTTCTGATGTCCCGTTTCATCTGGAGGGACGAAAGCATGACCAACTTAGGTGCCGAGGTGCCTAACTTGTTTGGGTGTTTGGGCAATTGGGTTGGCCATGGTCCAAAAAATTTTGTGTGTGATTTTTTGCTATTTTTTTCCCTTTTATTTTCTTTGTTATTGTATGTGTTCGTCTTGCTGTCGGTGACCCCTCTTGAGGGATATGACCATGGTAGATAGATAGATAGATTTCTGATAGAGTACACATTCGCATACAGAAGAAGAAGAAGCATGGAACATATTAGACAATGATTCTATCCAACGCTATATAATTACAGTGGTATTATACCATACTTTCACTGTAATACACTGGAACCTCCACGGACTTCACGGCTATGACGCAAGTGACACTAAGCGAGCAAAAGAGGATCGGGGAAGGGGACGAGAGGGGTGCTAGGAATCAAATGGACTGAACCATTTCAAAGGTTAGGGTTAGAGTATTTCCAATGCTGAGTTGTTCACATTTTTGTTTTGTTTTACTTTTTATTTTGTCTTATTTAGCATTTTTTTGGTATATATTTACGCATATCCTGTCCATCGCTGAGGAAAAGAGTTTTAAAATGCTATAATTTTTGGGGGTGCTGGGGTTAAATTTGGGACCATTTACCATTTAATTCTTTATTCAATTAATACAATTGCTTTTGTATTCAATGTTTTCCAGGTATATTTTTTAAAAGAAAATCTGATCAAATATTAAAATGAATATTAATATATATATATATATATGGGCAGCACGGCGGCGCAGTGGTTAGCGCTTGTGCGGCACAGTTCATGTCATGGGAACCTGTCGTGGGTTCAAATCCAGCTCCAGACTTCCTGTGCGGAGTTTGTATGTTCTCCCCGTGCTTGCGTGGGTTTCCTCCGGGCACTCTGGTTTCCTCCCACGTTCCAAAAAAAACATGCATTTCAGGTGGATTGGCCGGTCCAAATTGTCCCTAGGTGTGAATGAGCGAATGAGTTGTCTGTCCCTGTGTGCCCTGTGATTGGCTGGCAACCAGTTCAGGGTGTCCCCTGCCCACTGCCTGGAGATGGCTGGGATGGGCTCCAGCCCCCCCGCGACCCTAATGAGGATAAGCGATGCAGATAATGAGATGAGATGAGATATATATATATATATATATATATAATATGTATATATATATGAAACAAGCATAATGGCTTGGCGCTGCAGGCCATTTTGCACGCACGCACACAAAACGGGATCTATAAACAAGTTAGGATTAGATAAGGTAGAATATGAAAACTTCTTTTGAAAATATAACTAAAATCTAAGTACTTTTTATTTTTAGCAGCCTTTTTTAAGTATTATTTTTTATTTTCTACATATATGAATATATTCATACCATTTTTTTAAATAATTTCAATCTTGATTAAAAATGAAGGGGAAATATATATAAAAGAGAAAACAATAATAGTAATTCACTTTTTTTAATGAATAACTGTTAACAGCAGTGAATTGGTTGAAGGAGAAGAAGATCTTTCATTTTTTTCAGTGTTGTATTTTTTGCGCTTCGTTCTCCAATGTTCACCTCCCACAACATTAATTTCCCTCAAAGTGGCAATAAAGAGCATACGAATTCAATCGCTGGAAAATTAGGTTCAAGGTATCGAGTGATTCGTTTGCCTCTCCTGGGCGTGACCTCATAAGCATGTCGCCCCCTGTTTCCTCCCCCCAGGTGGGCAAGGTCAGTTCCCTATGACTGAGAATGTGACGGCATTGGAGGGCTCGGCTACTAACATGACCTGCCGGGTGGACTTCAACGACAACACTTCGCTACAGTGGTCAAACCCCGCGCAGCAGACACTCTTCTTTGGGGATAAAAAAGGTTGGTACCGTCAAAAAAAAAGAAAAAGGAAATTATAAAGAAAAACTAACATTTTATTGACCTTTGTGACGCAGGGGTTGCAGGCTGCATTGGGTTAACAAAAAAGAGGCCAATCCTGGAGACCTATCCAATTTTTAGTAGAAGAAGCAAGTTTTCTAAGTAGTTAGGACAATGCTAGTTTTTCAGAGTAGAAGAAGAAAACACTTATTTTTATCATAAAAGAAAAACGACACAAATATTCAGGGTAGAAGAAAAATATAGTTTTAAGTGGGGAAATGACGATGCTAGTTTTCGTAGTGGATGAGGACAACACTTATTTTAGGCATAAAATAAAATCTTTTTTTTTTTATAAGTCATTATTTCTGGGGTATAAGGAGAAGCTAGTTTGACAATGCTTCTTTTCAAATTAGAACTAGAAGATGATGCTCATTTTTGGCCTCATAGTAAACTAAATTGCTTTCCGGGGTAGAAGTAGAAGCAAGTTTTCCCAGTAGCTATGACATTGCTAGTTTCAAAAGTAGGCGAGGACACTTATTGTAATTATAATAAAAAAGAGACTTTTTCATGATAGGGCTAGGTTTCTACGCATAATTAACAATGTTAGTTTTCAATTTAGAAGAACAAGACACTAATATCAATGGTAAAAGAAATACTACTAGATTTTCGGGATAGAAGCAGAGGCCCGGTTTTGGTGCAGAAATGGCAAAGCTAACTTTCAGAGTAGAAAAAAAAGACAGTCAGATTTAACATCAAAGGAAAAAATCCCAAGAAGAAGCCCGTTTTTTACCAAGAAATGGCAATGCTAGTTTTAGGAGTAATACAAATAGGCAACGCTGATTTTTAGCTTAAATTACAAAATCGAGACTAAGTTTCTGGGTAGAAAAAAAAGCTTGTTTTCCATGTAGATCTTATAGCGCTGTTATTCAAGTCATTTTCTATTCACTCACACAGCACTACCAAAAATGCCTCTAGTAATTTAAAAACAACATCAATCTGCTTTGTTTTCATAAATGTTAAAAAAATTCCCAACAGCCTGAAGCAAAGTATTACAGATAAGGTGTGTCTTTTTTTTTGTTTTTTGATATGAAAGACTTGCAAAAAAGAGAATATTAAAATGACCTTAAAAATAATAATAATAATAAAAAAGGCGAAAGTTGTGCGTATTAATAAGCGACGTCTGGCTGGAGCCGAAGACAAAATCTGATCTCTGGCCTTTGAATAATTTGTTCCATTTTTATTCAGCTCTGACAAATGAGGATAAAAAGCTCCATAGATGATTCGGCCCTATGAAAGAAAAAAAAGAGGAAGGATGAAAAATGCATCTCTCTCTCTCTGCCTTTCTCTCTCTCTCTCTCTCTCTCTCTTTTTTATTCCTTTTTAATTCTTCTAGCAGGCGCCGGAATATGTAAAACATGCGGTTAGCATTATTTAGGAGAAAAAAGGGATAAAAAAGGGAACAAATATATTCTTAACTCATTTGCTGTTATAGACATCCATGTTCCACTTTAACTAGGCTGCTATGGACTGCAATACATGTCAAGATCGGTTTGAGCTAGGTTGCTATAGACATCAAATATCCATTTAAGTTAGGCTGCTATAGAGGTCAAAGAACTATTTCAGCTATCTGAAATAGACGGCTATACACGTCAAAGTTACATTTAAGCTAGGCTGCCATTAACGGCTATACATGTCAAAGATCAGTTTTAGTTAAGCTGGTCTAGAAGTCAAAGATGCTAAAGATGGCTATCAAAGTCCAAGTTTGTTTCAGCTAAGCTTCTCTGGATATCAAAAATCCATTTAGGCAAGGTTTCTATAGACTCAGAGGTAATTTAAGTTATCTTTTGCGTCTCGTCAGCCTAACTAGGCTGACACATAATGCTACAAATGTCAAAGATCCATTTAAGCTAGGCCGCTCTAGACGTCATATATCCATTTAAGTTAGGCTGCTATAGACGGCTATACACATCGAAGATCCATTCATGTTAGGCCGCCATAGGCAGCTAGAGAAGTCAAAGGTCTGTTTTAACTAGACTGCGATAGAAGGCTTTAGATGTCATAAATTAATTCAAGCTGTGTTTCCATAGACTGCTTTAAGTAAAATATCCATTTAAGTTAAGCACTTCAGACTTAAAATATCCGTTCTAGCTAGGCTGCTCTAGACATAAAACATCTAGGCTGCTACACACGTCAAAATTTCATTTAAGGTAGGCTGCTTGAGAAGTCAAAGATTCATTCAAGCTGACTGCCATAGACAGCTAAGATGCCAAAAATCCATTGTAGCTAGACTGCTCTACACATTAAACATCAATTTAAACTAGGCTGCTATGGACAGCATAGATAGCAAAAATACATTCTAGTGAGGATGCCCTAGGCATCAAAGATGCTTTATAGACGGCTATCAATGCCAAAGTTCAGTTTAAGCGAGGCTAGACATCACAGATCCATTCTAGTTTGGCTTTTTAGAAGATAATTCAGGTCTAGGCTGCTATAGACTATAAACAGCAAAGTCAATTTAAGTTAGGCCACTATAGGCATAAAAGATCCATTCCAACTAGGCTGCCATAGATGAGTATAGACCTCATAGATCCATTTTAGCAAGTTTCCCTTTTCTGCTACAGACGTCATAGATCCATTTGGCTAGGATGACATAAACTGTTACTGATGTAAAAGATCCATCCAAGCTATGGTGCTATTGACAGCTAAACAGTACACGCCAAAGATCCGTTTTAGCATGGCTGCTCCAGGCTTCTATAAACGCCAAAGATGCATTTAAGCTGGGCTGACATAGCAGGTATAGGCATGAAAGATCCATTAAAACTAGGCTGTTATAGACTGCTTTTAACAGGAAATCAATTTCCCGTTGTCTTTGTGACTAAAGTAACACATGATGAGATTGCGTTTTAAAGTCAGTGATGAAAATGAAGTATAAAATAGTGAAATCAAAGACATGCGTTATCATTAGCGAAATAAGCAGGGCTTGGCATGTTCGGTCAGTCTTTATCACACTCAGTGTGAAAACCTTATCAGGAATGAATGCAAAAATACATTTTGGGGAAATAAATATTTACCCTAAAAAACGTGGGGAAAACAAGACAAACCTTGTGGACAGAAACCCCTTACGCCCCCGAGGACGGATATTGCCGTGTCGGTTTTATAGTTCATCCTTGAAAACGTGGTTCAAGGTCACCCAGGCAGATGTCCAAGTGTCAGCTTTCCGTTGGGAAATCAAGCCCCTTTTTCATGGCATTGATTTCCTCAAGCGCTTGCTAAAACAATCCTTGTCACGTCCGCCTCTGATTGTGACCGATCTCCGTGTGGCATGTAGCGCTAAGCTAATAGCGGGGTATCTTGAATGGGCGTTGAGTGAGTAATAGGCCTTTAGGGCGCGGGCACCATTCGGTTTGAAAAAATTAGCAGAGAGGGCCAGAGGAAAAGGATGATTGATTTGATTTTTAATTTGCCGATACAACTTTGAACCCGATAAATTGGCAAGGAAAAAAATATAATGCACATAGGCCTATCCAATGTTTCGCCTATCGTCCTGCTTTTCTTTCAATTACTTCCATTTTCTTTTTCCATCCGTTTGAAAATTGAAAAAATGACAATGTTTTTTTGTTTACGAATCAAATAGAGGTGGAGACTTAAGACACATAACTTTTGGTATCAGGTGCACAATAGCCGTCTTTTTCTACCAATAAGCAATGAAATTCCGCTTCTAGACAACAATACCAATAATCTTCATCTTTGTCAACAACTACTTAGCTGTACTCATTTGTAGCACACTTTATGAAGCGGTAGAGAGGTGGCTCAGGCTGTTGTGATTGTACAAGCTCCTGAGTACATTAAGACGTCAATACAGATAATTACATCAAGTCAAATTAGTTTGTAAAGCTCTTTTAAGGCAAACAAAATTGCCACTCAAAGTGTTGTAAAAAAGCATTCAGTATAAAACAAGACAATAAAATCCCTGTTGCCCTCCCCACCCGACAACCCGAAACACATCATACATAGACACACGCAATGGTTAAAATACAATAAAAACAAAAGAAATAGTAATGGAAATGGAAATAAAATATGATTATGGTAAGGCACAGATTAACCTTGTGAGGAGAATGACCGAAGGGAGGCTTATCCACACTTATGGATAGGGATGGCAGCAGATGGTCTCAGAATTTTCAGTCGTTGAACCACTCCCTAACAGTGTGATGCCCCCAAATGAGGAAACACTGAAATATAAAAATAGAAATAAAAACAACTGCAGAACAAAACAAAAAGTGTGAAAAAATGTATGATATGGTAAAAGGTCAGAAGTTAAACAGATCAGAACTAAATAAAAAAGATCAATTAAAACCCGTATTAGAAAAGGCTCCGATAGGAATTAGTGGACAGGTGTTGTGAAAGGATAGAGGGATGTTTAGACATGTTCTTAAAGCTGAGCAGGGCTCCTTTATGATGCAGAAGGGGTAAAACCAGTGAAAGCTGTCGGGCTCTGCTGTTGAACAGAAGAGTGTGTTGTGTCACCTTGACCCGAGTGACATAGCCGCTTTCTTGTGTCCTGTTTCATCTAGAGGGATGAAAGCATGACCGACTTGGGTGACGAGGTGCTTAACTTGTTTGGGTATTATTTTTTTGTGAGTTTTTTGCTACTTTTTTCTTTTCTTTGTTTTTGTGTACGTGTTTGTCTTGCTGTCGGTTACCCCAGTCGAGGGATATGACAAGGGTAGATAGATAAAAAAATCTATGGAAGATGAAAATGCATTATGATAAGTAACAAACATGCTTAAAACTTATTAAACAAGAAGTGCCGCATGATAATGGCCTTTCGCACATTATGGAGAGGTAGAGAGGAGACGTAAACAAAATGTGCTACACATCTATAAATCCAATGATAATAGGGTACATAAATGCTTAAAAATTTTCGAACAAATTGACAGATTGTGGCAGAGCTTTCCAGTGCCTAACACAGATTAAAAAGGAGTAGAGAGCAATATGCCCTATTAGCTTCCACGTCTCTGAGCAATCACACAAAGTCTGTGAGCATCACTTGGAACAACAGTGAGCAACATCAATCTCAAGTGTGGCAACCAAATTATTATAGAAGATGTTCAAAACCTAACATCAAATCAAGTTTCATTTTGCTGGGTTACTGGCAATGGTAAAAAAAAAATCCACACAATGATAAATTGGCTACACGGCCCAAAACAATAACTTTACAATAACTTTTACATAAGATTTCCATTTTTAAAAAAGTATCTTTTGTTACACAATACTAACTGTGGATTTATTTAGTTGGTTGCACAATACAGAACTGCATTTAAAAACACTCCTTCAGTGGAAGTAGTGTTGACAAAAAGATTGACTTGATATAGTTGCAAATTATTTGAATGTAGCACCAGATTTTTCAGCAACCTTTAACCCAAGATGTTTTTACGCAATTGTCAACAGTCAGACAAGACAAGCAAAAAAGTTGCTTTATAACCATGGACAAGCCGAAAGAAACACGTTTTACACACTGTGCAAAGGCAGAAACTTACTGAAAGTTACGTACAAAGTGTGTGCATCCACCAGTTCAACAGCGGAGACTCCTACAGAACCACCAATTGCCATTGCAATTGAGCACGCTTGCACCATAGAGACAACATTGGTAGAGAGGAAACATGACCAAGTTGAGCTACTACCTCCATAAACCAAATTATAATGAGGGACATAAATGCTTAGAATCTTTTCAACTACTTCTATGGAAAATCAAAATGTATTTTAATGAGGAACATAAATACCTAGATTTTTTTCAAACACGTCATATCAACCGATTATGGCCGAGCTCTCCAGTACCTCACTTACATTACGAAGAGTTAGAAAGGAGATTTGACCAACTTTCACTTCTATAAATCAAATTATAGTGATGAACATAGATGCTTAAAATCTTTCAAATAAGTAGTGGCGTCAGGTTGACTAACTATAGGGTCTCTTTTTTTCTATTCTGCCGATAACTGACATTATATTGGGCTGTTATTGGTATCTTGCATCCTAAATTTGAATCTCATAATTGTGTTTCTCATATAATTTGTTTTTATCTTTTGTGCAGCTCTACGAGATAACCGTATTGAACTGGTGCGGGCATCATGGCAAGAGCTTACCATTCGCATTAACGACGTGAGCCTGAGCGATGAGGGCCAGTACACATGCTCGCTCTTCACAATGCCCGTCAAGACCACCAAGGCATTTCTCACTGTCCTAGGTTGGCTGAGAACTGTGACAAAGACCCGGTGGGCTTTTATAATACCTAATGTTGGTGCGTTGGGTTGTGTCCAGGAGTGCCGGAGCGACCCGAGATCACGGGCATCACCAGCCCCGCCCTGGAAGGTGAAATCATAACCCTGACCTGCACCACGGCAGGCAGCAAGCCGGCTGCCCGCATCCGCTGGTTCCGAAACGACAAAGAAGTCCAAGGTGGGCCAGAAAACTTCGTCTCGTTGTTAATATAACAAATATTGTACAAAATTGTGTCATTCAACCACAATTTTTAAGTGTTTTTAGGGTGTGTGCACACATATGACACCTCTCTGATACATTTTTAGTTACAAGAGTGTTGTTTGAGATGCATGTAAGAGCAGGCAGAGCAAATGTGTGAGAGTGAGTTGCATGTAAGTCAGCTGATGTTTGCAGATGGCACTTCTTTGGCGGATGACACTGCAGCAGGACTAAGTTATTCGGTAGATGAATTTTTTTAAGAGTGTATAAGAGAAGGAGGCTTAAGGTAAATGCAGACAAAAGTAAAGGCATGGTCACACAGCCTTTCACGGGCGTATCGAGGCTGAATCACGGCCAGAAATTTCTGCCCGTGAAGCAGACGCTGTTGGACGCTTTGAGATCGCGATACAGACGAGATACAGTAGTGCTTTACACACGGTAAGAAATTCACACGCCGTTGGCCGCGCGAAAAAGTTTTGCGCTGCTCAAAACTTTAGACCACGGGTAACCGCGGGCGGCACACGTGGTACACACGAGGTAATGACGCGGTACAGACGCTATGGCCGCGGCCAAGACATGGTTACACGCGGGTAGGACGCGAAATTTTAGCAGGTAATCGCGGGTGGAGCACAGTCATAGCACGTTTGTTCTGCGCCTGTATCGCGGTGTTATCACGTGCATAGCGTGTGTAACGCGTATAAGCACGGTCAAACGCGATGCAGCCGCGGTTATCCGCGATAAGGACGCGGAACAGTCACCGGCATCTGTTTCGCGGGCATACCACAGGTAAACAGCGGGTTTAGCCAATTTTGCACATTTTCCACCGCGTCTGCGTTACGCCCGTGAAAGGCTGTGTGACCATGCCTTAAGGTAATGAGAAGTTCGAGAGGTGGTGAAGCAGGTGAATTAGAGATGTTTTCGAATGGTGTCAAGTTGCAGGAGGTAGATGGTTTTAAGTATTTGGGTTTGGTGTGTGGCAGCAGGTGGGTGGTGGTTTGGAGGAGGATGTGAAGAAGGGGGTCGCTAAAGGGTGCAGGGGAATGGGTGTGCTGACCTGATTGTTAAAATGTATAGATCTGCAAATGGATGCAAAGCGAGGATTGAATTAAGGTGTGGTGGTACCATCAGTGACGGTATGGCTCAAAGTCTTGGGGTTTGAGAGTAAATGAGCGTAATAGATTAAATGTCTTTGAAATTAGATATCTGCATATTAAGTGTGGAGTGACATGACCGTATTGGTGAAGGAATGAAGAAGTAAGGAGATGTGAGGTCGAATAATTTTATGGATGCAAGAGTGTCTGCTAGGGAGAGATGTGAATGGCGAAGGATAGTTTAGAATGTCTGATTTCGTTGCATGTGATGCAGAGGGGGAAAACCAGTGAATTCACCCAGGCCTCTCTGCTGATGAAAGGTTACATGGCACAGCAAACCACCCCTTGCTGTGCTGTGCGCTTATTGTTCGATGTCATGTTGGGCAGAGAGGAAGGAAGTTAATTTTTGTTGAATGTGTTCATGACTCTGGCCACGTACCACTAGGGGGATATGGCTTAGGTATGTAGATAGAGCAGAACCCCGGGATACAAAATGAATCTGTTGTGAAGAGGGGATCGCAAAGTTGCCGTATAGTGCTGGATAGAAACCTATGCTAATTAGCACGTAATCCCCAGCATCCCTGATAAAAACACTATTGATGTGTAATATACAGTGCATGGCAAGGAAAAATGAAAGTGTATTTACGTTTAGTGTGATATTGCTTGAGTTGGTCCAGTGGAGAAGCAGATGGATGCAGAGAGGGTGCGAAGAGACTGAAACATTTCAAAAAATTTTACTATTTGGGGTTGTCATTCTCCTAGATTTCCTTACTTTAATCGCCTCTTTTATTCTGAATAATAGTCCTGAATGTTAATTATTTACGGCCATGCACCCGAGCAAGAGGAAAGAGGAAAAAAATTTGTGCCTTCTTTGCATTGGTACTGATCGCAAAATTATTTTCCATCGTTAGCATATTTTCGCTTCTTCCTTTAGCATCACTGTAAGCCTTGGGTCCTATAGGGAAAAAAACAGCACACAAATATTATCAGGAAACCAGAACAGACCAGTGGACCCCAGAGCATTCGTTTAAGTCTTTTATTAAGGAAGCGTTCAGGGCTTGCTGGAGACGTGATGGCCGTCAGACTTCAGCAGCGGCGCCGGGGAGATAACTTCGGAACGAGTCCGGAATCGTAGTGTGGAAGTCAGGCAGGTCGTGTTTACCTGGGCTGGAGAGGAGATCAAAGCGTGGAACGGAAACAGGTCGGATCGGAGGCGGGCAGAAACGGGTAAGCAGAGTTCTTAAATGAACGGGATATCAGGAGAAACACACAGAGTTACAAAATGTACAGTCTGACACTGCTCTCTGGACGCAGCGCGCTTAAGAGAGAAGAGCCAGCCAATCAGAAGGAGCCCACCCAGGCGCCACATGATTGCTCCAGGTGATCTGAGTTAGTAATCATGACAAATATGGTATTTCCCATTAGGCACTAGAGGGACAAGATAATAACTTGACACCACGCTAAAATAGTCAATCAGCAGCCACTTTGAAAAATATTTTAAGTCTTTATGTTCCTCATTAGAATATATTTTGATTTGCTATAGAAGTTGTCGCACATCTTGATTGTGTCTCTACCTCTTTGTAATGTGAGAGGCGCACGGGAGCTCGGGTATGATCTCTCTCATGGCTCAGGCTGTTTTAATTGTACATGTTTTTAAGTACATATATAGTTGCTATTTAGTTTAGTAGTTGCAGAACTTGGTCATGTCTTCTCTCTACCTCTTCATAATATGCACAAGGTACCAGAGAGCTCAGCCAAGATCAATGTCATGGCTCAGGGTGTTGTGAATCTACAGGCTTCTGAACTTCAGCGAGTGCATTTGTTTTGGAGTATTCTTTTTTTAATTATATCTATTCTAACAATGTGCACAAGGCAAGAGAAAGCTTACCCATCACAGGTGGTGTGGCTCAGGGCACCATTGTGACTATATGGACTTCTAAAAAATTATTGCAATAATTAACAAAACATGATTCAAATTTTCTTCACCATTAAAAAGGACATATGCGACCAGTGTTCCCTCTAAACTGCGCGCGTGCGCAATTGCACATTCTCAGCGCACAAGAAAATCTAGCCAGCGCACAAAAATGAGGGCTCAAAATTACTAATTAAAAGAAGCGACTTAAGTCAAAGTTACATTGCATGAAGGTAAAACTACACGGGTTCCCCTGACGTTGTGTCCTAAATGCGGTATTTTGAAGTCGAGTCGAAATAGCACAAAGTTGAGTAAAGTTAGTAGAGTTTGTCGAGAACCGGCTTCTTCGGCTCGGCTTACTAAAAGGAACCGGCTCTTTCGGGTCCTACACGGCTCTTCAGGTTGTTTTTGCTTCTTTAATCACAACATGACCAAATATTATGTAAAATTATGCACAGAATGACTTAAAGGAAGGGGGGAATAGAACAAAAACGAAAAAAATACCAAGATGAAAAAGTAGTGAAAAGCTGAGAAAAAAAGAAACAAAAGGAACAGAAAAAAGAAGGAAAAATTTAGAAAAAAGACAGAAAAAAGAAAAGAAAGAAATGTAGGAAAAAAGTAAATAGAGAACAAAAAGAAAAAAGTAACAGCTCAGAAAAAATAAACACAATGAGATTTTTTTAAGGAATTTTTAAAAAAGTAGAAAAAAACACGGAAAAAAGAAGAAAAAGTTTGTGTTGCATTCAAATAATTTCCAATTATATCAAGTGAATCTTGTTGCCAACATTGTACTTCCACTAAAACATGTGATTAAGTACAGTTCTGTATCTTACAACCGACTAAATAAGCCCCCAAAAATGTTAATACTATGCGACAAAATATATCAGGAAATAAAAAGAAATGGATATCTTGTGAAAGAATTGTAAGAACAAATGACGTTTGTAGGCCGTACAACCTTTGCAATAGTACATGAGTCAATTCATTCAAAAGAGAAAAATAATTTTGCATTGCCGGAAACTCAGCACAATGTAACTTGATGTCAAGTTTTGGACATGTTTGATAATTAATTATCTTGCCACACTTGGGATTATGGTTGCTCACTGTTGTTTCAAGTGTTGCTCACCGGCTTTGTGTGAACGCTCAGACCCGTGGAAATTTAGAGGGAACATTGTATGCGACTATTTCAAAAGGCAATATGGAGTCGATTGTTTTTAAAAAAAAAGTTTTTCTATTTCCAAGTTTAAATTGTCAAAAGTCCCCAGATGGTAAACAAAAGAAATCTGTTGTGACATTAGGCAAAAACATGAAGGAATTTTCCAGAGCAGCATATGGCGTGGTGATCACACGGAAAGCACATATTGTACATACATAAGCACATGCTTTTTTCTGGTTTTATCACTTCATCACAAAGGCAAAAGAACAACAAAATTAAGTCAAGACTATTTTGACGCCTGCTTTCAACATTTTGATGTTCGTCCCTTTCTCTTAATTTAAGTTTTGCTCTTGAAAAAGTTTTGTTGGCACTGCCGTCAAGTTGGACGGTTGATGGAGGCTGTCGGTGGACATATATCGCTCGTTTTTGAGCGTTTTGTCAAAAGTTGTTTTTGAAAAAATTGGAATGTTTCCGAAAAAAACAATGGGACACTTGATTAGGAAGGTTTGCATGATCCGATCAATATAAATATACAGTAGATCCCTGGGATACAAAATAAATCTGTTCTGGGGTGAGAAAATTATAAAATGAAATTGTAGTATGACGGGTTATAGAAATCCATGGTAATTAGCTAATGCATTACAAACCCCCGCTACCCCAGGTAATAGATTATGTTGTGGGCCCAGTTCTTTTACAGTCTTCCTCTCCTCCTGCCCCCTTGATTTGTGCCCTGTAGAATTATCTTGGTCAGTCCTATTGATCTTATAACGGGACCATACCACTGCAGTTTTCATCTGGCACAATGAACAAGAATTCTTTGTAGGGTCCAATGTGCCCTCTGATGGTGTTGCGCACCGTTTCGTTTGTCACATGGGCTAAGTAGCTGAAGCCTAGAAGTCTTCTGTAGCATCGCATCACTAAGGGTCGAATTTTCTTTTCCAGTTTTTCTGTGAGAGTCCATGTCTCACAGGTTTAGAGGAAGATTGATGTAACCAGTGATTGTATGAGTCTGATCTTTGATTTCACTGTTCAAAATATTCAATATCACTGGAACCCAGTGGAGGGGGCAAAACCAAACCCCAAAAAACAGTCAGGAGAGGGATGGGCACTGCCAGGCTGTACCTGACCAAGACATACTACATCTCACATATTCAGATTAAGATATATCTTATTGTCATTCTTGTACACGTGTATACAGAACGAAATGTCGATACATCTGACCCGCACAGTTTCCTTGAATGTACAGATATAAATAAAATAATGTATTAAATTGGAGAATTGAAGTACTAATAATATACTAAATAATTATAGTTCTGTATAGTATTATACAGTAGTGCAAAGAGTGCAAGAGGAGCAGCTAACCAGATGTGCAATGGGCAGTCAGGTAAACAAGTCACTATACAATAACAATTACACTGGAGTACGATAGTGCAGAGTAGAACAGATGTGCAAAGGAGTGGCTAGGTATAAGAGAACTGCCAGTAGTGCAAAAAAAAAAAAAAAAAAAAAACAGATGTACAGATTAGCAGCTGTGTAGGCTTACTATGTGTGTGTGATTGACCATTTAACAGTCTAATGGCCAGGGGGACAAAGCTGTTGCAGAACCTGGTGGTCCTGCACCGCACACTGTAGTACCTCTTCCCAGAGGCTAGCAGAGTGAACAGTCCATGAGGGGGTGAGAAGGGTCCCTAATGATGTTCTTGGCTCGGGATAGGCAGCGCTTCTGGCCAATGTCCTGAATGGAGGGGAGAGAAGTCCCGATGATTTTCTCTGCTGTCCTCATCACCCGACCCCACTGCAGCCTCCACACCACATTTATTCATTGGTAGCAGCCATTACATTAAGGCACAATGCAGCCTATTTAGTGGTTTATCCATCCATCCATTATCTGCACCGCTCGTACTCAGTAGGGTCGTGGGGCTGTTGGAGCCCATACCAGCTGTCTTCAAGCAATGGGCAAAAGACACCCTAACTGGTTGCCAGCCAGTCACAGCAATAGTTTAAGGCCAGATTTCTGTTTTTCTTTAAATAGAAACCACCAATTTTGTCTTTGTCTTGTTTTTATGTGATTTTTCTTGTTTTCATGCCGTGTCATCTCCAACCTCCAATTTTCTTTGTCATTTTAATACCTCCAGGAAACTAAAATGAGCGTACCTCCTTTATGACGTTTTATCCCTAAATATAAAATCTCAACTCCTTGCTAACGTCTCGTTCCCTTAGTGGCCAGACAATAAAAATATATTTCTGACCCAGACAACGGTGTACAATGGATTCAACATTAATCCAATCTGAGGTGGAGATTGCGGAGAGAAATTGTATAGATCTTGTGCCCGGCCGGACCCGAATATCAGGCTTCTCTCTATCTCTCTCTCTCTCTCTCTCTAGCTGATTTTTTTTCGTATATAATCTACTCCTCATGTGTTTTATGTTTCTTATTCTTGGTAGAGGATCTGCATAGCATGCATTCTACCCTGAAGACTTAGGTAGGGTGATTTTTTTTTCCGTCTCCGTCAAGCCGCTTATTATCAGAAACTGCAAATTTCACGTTTTTGATATCTAAAGCCGAAGTGTTCACTGTGGCACCGGAATGTTCGTTGTCGGAGGTAGTCAGGGTAGCGTGCATGATGTGCACTTTGGAGCCGAAGTGCGCACCTGGCACCGAGCTGCCCGTTGTCAGAGACGGAAAAAATCACTTTTGCAATGTAGCGATAATGCTGCACACTTCGACGCTGGGCTGTATGTTGTCGGAGATGGCAAAAATCACCCTTATGAGGTCGTCAAGGAAGTGTGAATGATGTGAACCTAGGTGCCGGCCATTTCGTTATAGTTGGCCAAAATCAGCTTTCCTTCCCACAAATAAAAAGTGAAAATTTGGGTTTTTGTGGAGTTTGTTCGCTCAAATCAAGTTAAATCTCTTGGGCTTTTTCACACTCGAGTTTTTTACACTCTTTTGTCGGGTCGGGTCCGGCTGGATTTTTTTTTAGACCCGATCATACTTCTAATATTGTACCAAATAAATTGTTACGAAATTTTAATACGAACAAAAAGGGTGAGGCAATGTAGGATGTAGTTCGGCCAATAGAGGGCTCCGCGCTTTGTGCTAAAAATAGTAACACGGCTTCGTGCCGGCATCTTGGAAGTCTGTCGATTACAAGCGGTGATAGCGAGAGGAGCAAATATTTACTCAGTTTGTCTATTTATTTACTCAACTAGCTTCGTTTGTGTACGTATTTTGTCCATCAACACTATGGAAAACTACGTGGAGAGTTTAGACAAGCAAGCACGCGAGCGGTACGCTGCGAAGTTGCATTTTATTGGAAAATTGGATCCCTACAAAATTAAAAACAATGACTGGAAGTCTGATCCCGATTTGTTGCCGTGTGTGACTTACATCGAACTTGTTAACTATCTTATTTTCCACCCAAGTCCCTTTTGTGAACTGAAGGATTTTCAAAATTACAAAAGTATGGAAGCCTACGACAGATTTGTTACTGTGTTTGTCAAGGTTTGTGATGTGGCGAAAACCTGCGAACATTGGATGATACTACACTGAAACTCAAAACGCCATCCCGCCCGCCTCAGCCATTGTAAATTAAAGGTGTTAATTATGAGCCTTTCATCTAAACAAAGATTGAAAATAAATACAATTGCAAACAGCGCATACTTCATGTTTGTTTGATACATGTGTATGGTGAAGTAGTTATTTAATAATGTTATCCACTGAGAGAGAAGAAATATCTCATCAAAGTGGATGAAATGCACATTTACTATGTATTCTTGGTATATACTTGTTCAACATCTAGATCTTTTAAGAATATTTTTTCAGAAATGTTACTCAAGAAGCAACACCTACGGTATTTAACCTAGCCATACTTGAATGGTGTCGACAGATGTACATGAAGTACACATGTCCCATAACCTTTTTAAAATGTATTTCTACATCATAAATAATTCAATTTACCTGTCAGAAAGTGGTCAGAACAAACACGAACACAGTCAAGCTTTGGCAAATTCGACCGGTTGATAGCTGCCAGCCACATTCGTCTTCGCCGTTCACTTTTCTCCTGAGCTTCAATCCCCTGATTGTAAACACACTTCGGAAGTCTAAAGAAGCCCTTCCCACCCTTTTCCCCTCGGCTACAACAGCCAACAATAACGCACGTATTCGGCATTACAATGTAGAATCTAACTGGTTCACTGAACAATAACAATGAAGTGAAAAGCTTTGTGGACTTCCAAAATGGCCGCCAGCAATGCATTGTGGGTAATCTTAGGACCTCGAAGCACTCTATAGCATTAAAGCATCTTCATGATGTAGACAAAGGGCATATTATAATGCATAGACCAATAGCAGATAGGCATCTTAGCGAAGAAACTCTACATTCTGACAAACAATGCAAAGTTTTATACACTTTGGGGTACACAAAATCAATTGTTGTTGATATTGAATAATGGGGGAAACACTGTATAGTGGTATGAAAACATCCTAAGGCAGGGACGCCGTAACCGAGGGTCTAATGTATATGAAATATGAACTCTCTAACTCATTCCTTGCCCCACTAGATCATGTGTTCCAAATTCATGGTCAGCCACATTTTCATGTGGCCAGCGAGACAATGCTGAGAGAAGCACAAAAGAATGAGCTGCATCCCGTCAAACAATGACTTGCAGTTTTAAATACGTCCACTTGATATCGCCAAAGTCAAGCTCAACTTGCAAAGTACTGTATATGCTGACTACAATTTATCAACGGAAACATTGAGGAAACACACTCAATGTTTTTTGACTTAAAATGAATGTCATGGGCGCACCGTTTAAGGTGATACAAAAAATACAAAATCAAAGGAAAAAAACACTTTGGTGTCTTTGCAGAAGTTTCAACAAACTTTAACTTCTTCTTATAATATATAAATTGTCTAAAAATGAAGTTCCTATATCGGGTAAATGTTTTCGTAAAAAAATAATACAATTATTTTTCAAATCACAATGTAAATCATTTTACATTAGTGTTTGTATGCCATTTTGCCACTTTCCAGTTTGCAAGAGTTTACCGGAGTTAAATAAACTGCAGTGGAAAATAATTAAAAAATATATTTAACAAACGCACAGTTGATAAACACAACAAGGAATAAAATCTTAGTGAAGGAAAAAAATATTGAGGAAAAAAATCTTGAATAATCGTCAAATCTGACATTCCTGAATCCTAATTCACCGTATTTTCCACACTATGAGGGGCACCCCCCCCAAAAATAGTATTATGTCATATTTATTTTCATGTATAAGCCGCACTGAACAATAAGGCACATGGTATTAAAATCACAGTAAGAGCTACCATATCTATTTGTGTATAACTAACGTAAAATTTTGCAGACAAAGCAATAGCAACACATTAGAAGCAATGGGAATCGAATCCGGGTTGCAGGGACAAGAGTGCCTCTTTTTGGTGGTACCACTGGTGGACCTATGAAAAGGCATTCAAATGTATCTCATTATCACACTACTTTTACTGACGGTGCGCAAAACAAAGTTTAGAGAATGGAGAAAACGGAAAGAAACAAAGTTATGAACAAACAACGAGAAAACATGACGAGGAAAAAGACTCTGGTGTATCTGACGATGAATTGGATTTTGTATTTATTTATCCCTAAGGACACTTTGTGTTTTCTCCATTCTCTAAAATTGGTTTCTGGAACCGTGAGTAAATATAAAGTGATAATGGTCTAGTGCAAGTGTTGGGAACCCATGGCTTGCGAGCCAAATATGGCTCTTTTCATGAATACATATGGCTCGGAGATATATCCTACTTGAGCAAATTTCCTCTGGACCTTTCCAATTCTGATGAGCCCAAAGCTGAACTTGGACACCAACAGACCCCGTTTTGGCTGTACGTCGCTAAAGAATTCTTTTTTATGGCAGCTCATTAAATAATGTATATTAGGTGTTGAGACACTTTATGATAAAAACCCACAGAACCAACTGTAAACACACAAGCACACAGCAATTTTATGATGAAACATTAGGGATGACTGGATTTTTGTATCCATAGCACAATCCCTTCTCTCTCACACCCATTCACTGCGCTGGATGGAAATACATCTGTGAGCTTTTTGTGTGCAGTTTTTTCAACATTTTTACTAAAGAATTCTGCTTGCACCTTATTTTGAAACGAATATTTACGAGAAAAAAAATGAAGGTCAAAATGAGCCTCAACAATATTAAGTAACTGTGGGAGGGAAGTTATAAGGTGAACTTTCAAATTTCTCTCCAATATGGGGTGTTGAGGTGCACCTCATCTGGAAAATACAGTAAATGTGAGCCTCTGAATCGACCCCCTAGGCCCTCCAGCTAAGGTACACTTTTAAGTCATTAATTTACTCTTTCAAGAATGTTTTTCTACAATGTGGCCCTAGAACTAAAATGAATTTAACACCACTGCAGTACATAAAAATAAAGTCTGACCCAATCTGTATTGAATTAACTTTTCCAGGTGTCACATGTCGGCAGGGGCAAACACGTCCTCGTCACCTTAAACAGAACAAAGTGAGGCAATGGAGGGCTCGACTTAAAAACTTCATTTCCATGTCAAAGTGTCAAAGAGGCGAGAGAGGAGGGGGTAGCACGTCAATCAACGCTCTAGGATGTGAATCTTTTGTAGGCGTGCTTTTAAAGCACATCTTTTGCACTAGCAGCGCTATGTCGTGCTGTCACTCAAATTCATTGCTGGAGGGGGAGTGAATGAGTGGGTGTTTTTTTGTTTTTTTTCTCACGCCAGGTGTAATAGCAACAGCATGTCGCATTTATTTCATGCTCTGACTTTTTTTTATTGCCAAGCTGCAGGTGTGAGCTTGAAGTGGATGGGTTTGTTTGCACAAATGCGAGAATTCGGTAATTGCAAACAACGCAGCTTCCATTAATATTTGCTCTCCTGCTTCTGTGCGGGAAGCAAACAACAGTGACAAGTGTTGGCGTTTCCTGCAGAGCGAGTGCTTGTGATCATATGATCCTTGATTTGTTTTTTTATTACCATTTACTATTTCCATTTTCACTTTATTTACACATAGAATCCCGGGATACAGCATGAATTGTTCTAAGGTGGGGATTGCAAAGTCAAATTGCCAAAAAGTGGGAGAAAAAAATCTATGGCCAGTTGCACACACAATGACAACACCACGACGAACGGCAGTAAACAGTGGACGAGGCCACTAAACAGTAAGAAAACAACAACAAAAGCTATACTTTTCAACGCCATTGGCAATGACTAGTCAAACGAATATAGTGCAGCTGTCAGAAAGCACAAAAAGCGCTATTTAGAGAAACTGAGAATCTACCTATTCCTTCTTCCTCCTGACATAGATTCACATCCAACCCCAAATTGTCCTGACTTCATTTCACACAATCTGTACCACTGTATTGTAAATTGAGTATCCCCATACACCAGTGCTGATCTAAAGGTGAATAAGAATCCCGAATCTTACAAGTTATTTGTAGCTGGTACACTACAAAATATTCATCCCCGGCGTAACATGTCCCCCTCGTGCCTAAGTTGCTAAAACTACTTTGAATCTACATTTTTGGGGAATGTAATAGAACAGTAAAGCATGGGGCATTTGCAAATTGAATATAATTCACTTTTGAGTATGTTTAAAATATGTATTTTAAAGAAATTACACCTTATCTTCTGAACTTTGTTTCCCGTTTTAACTTTTGATAGTTTGACAGTTCATCTCGGGTAATAAGCTTCATCGTAGAACACATAACCGTTTTCACTACATGTGATATTTGGAAGATAATTGTTTTTGTTTGCTGGTTAATCTCACTAAAAGCAGTTAATTTCCAGAGTAAAACATTAACTTAGCTAGTTATATTGTTGCCGTTGTTATACTGGCCAATTACAGTATATTGACTGTCTTTGACGCATAAAATTGCTCGAAAATACATCAAACATACCTTGTAAAAAAATGTTGCCTGAAAATCCTGCAATACTTGACGCCTGCCAGTGCTGTGTGACGTTACGTGCAAAGGGTCAATTACTCAACCTGTTCCGAACCCCAGGTTCATCTCAAATCTTGGCACACATAGCAAATTAATGTAATTGATAATAAAAAGGATCATATATTTAAATGATAGAGCAATGATATGTAAAAAGAGATTCCACTGCTTCCAGGTCAACATGTTACTGTTTTGATTTGGGATGTCTAATAACACATTTTTCCTGGCCAATACCTGATATTTTAACTTGTCGCCGATGCCACATACTATGCTAGTAAACTTGATTCCGTAACCTCGGCAATGATATTTTCAACAAAGCACCTTTAAGGCCTCAGATATGTTCCCCTAAATATTCCAGCTATTAGTAATCATTATTATGAAAGTATAATCAATAATATTTCCCAAAGGCTTGATTTAGCAAAGCTACTCAGATATTAAACCAGGTTGAATAATTTTACAATAATTCCATTATGACCAACATCTCAGAAAGTATGATTCTCAGTTGTTTGGAGAGCAGACGACAGTTCCAATGTACTGATACCCCCCAAAAAGGGCATGTACCATTATTGATAAAGATACCTGGTAACGTTAATATTTTGGAGAAAAAACAGCCAACCTTGTTATGAACTTTCAAAGAAAACACCTGCATGATTATTTTACATCATGGAATGATTGTGTAACCAATGAAGCTAATTGTGATGTGCTTAGATTCGAATTTTATTGTGTTGAAACTGTTATACAATCAGATTTTGTGTTTACCGTATAACCGTATTACCGTATAACGTGCACTTTTCTTTGTACCCCAAAATAATTCATTTTTGGTGCCTGTTGTACACTAGGTTTTACAGTAGCACACAGCCATACTTGAACAATGATTAGTCAAAAAAATATCATTGAACAGATTTGCACAACATCCAATTCAATAAAAATCTAACCCGGATCGGGGCGGTGAAAGCGACAGATTTTTAACAACTAGACCACTAGGGTTATAGATGACATAAGTAAAGGCTTAAGCTTTTATCTCATCATCACACAATTTTACTCATGGTATCAAGTGGTTGAATATGTGGGTAGAATGATTCATTAACAATGTAAACTATGAACACAATAACCAAAATAAAATGTACATTGTACTTATTTAACGTCTTTTAAAGTGTGATTCAGGTTTGATAAACGATTTTAATCACAGCCCGACGTATGTGATACCGTAAATAAAAATACTGTGGTGATGAGATACAATATAATAACTTTTCTTGATGTTATCTATAACCCTAGTGGTCTAGTGACTCTCAGCACAGTGATTTGGGTTTGAACCCCATTGTTATAGTTCAAAACATTTGTGACCTACAGTGCTTAGTTTGAGCTAAGAAAAAGTGAACATTTTATTCTGAATTTCATTCAAAATTTTGTGCGCGCTTGACTAAATACGGTACTAGCTTTCTGCAAATAAACAAGACTCTTCCCTGGCCATCTCTTTCATCAGAATTTCAGATAAATAATTCTCCAATTTTATCCTCCTATTGCTATTCTCTAGGGCAGGGGTCAGCAACCTTTTCGGTGTGGAGTGCCACTTTAAAATGTCAGTGTGCCACACCAAGATTCATCACTCGCATAATTTGTTTTTAATATCCAACCGAGCTGTCATTTTACACCAGTCCAAATATTCAACATGGATATACATTTTAATTGTATAACTCAGTATTTTTCAACCCTTTTTGAACCAAGGTACACTTTTGTTTATAAAAATGTTCCGAGGCACACCGTCCGTTGAAAATGTTTGAAAGGGAAGTTAAGTCAAATATCTCACCGTACTACCTCATAAGCAGATAATTAGTACATAAAAAGAAGAAAATACTTAAAATAAAAAAGAATGATGTGCTTTATGTTTTTTTACAGTGCAATCTTAAACAAATTAAGTTATCAAATGTACTGTGCTACCTCAAGAGCAGATAATCAGTATATCAAAATCTACTGCCACCTACTGATATGGATGACTATTACAGTTCCTCATCTGAAGATTGCAATAATGCTGCATAATGGCCTGATTTTGTGGAAAGATGAAATTGGGCAAATTCCAGCGGCACACTGGTTGAAAAAGACTGGTATAACTGACCAATTTAATCAATCAACCAAAAAATGAATGTGAATAACAAGTGGAAAGGCCTGTTGCCATCCATGACTTCAACTTTTTGCCACAAGAATTAACCAGAATCAACCATTCTTCATTAACAATGAACCACAATCAAAAAACAAGTGCCATGGACAGCTACCATACAGTTCATCAATGAAATCTTATTACAGAAAATATCAAAACTTGAAATAACAGCAGCAAGGCAGAAGGCTACTTGAAAAAGTGTGCAACAGAAATAACAGCTGATTTGGTCTCAGATATAAATGGTTTACCGTGCTTTGCTATGCAGTGAGCAATGTGATAGATTGCTTCAGTGGTGGTGTTTGTTTGCCGTATCTGGACACAGCGCGTTTTGATGTCTCCGCCTTTCCAGACTCGTCCTTGAATTCATGTTCATGTTTCGTCTCGTAATGGCGTTTAACACTTGCTGTGCGAGGTGCAACGCTCTCGAGGCATAATGCACAAACAGCACGGTCATTTTTTGCACAAAGCCTCATTAGTCTGTCCACGCTGGCTGGAAAAAACGAAATGTTTTCGCTCGAGGAGCCGTCATGATTCTTTCGTTTATTGCGCGTGTGTTTCGTTGGCTGGGTTAAAACACAGATCTCTCCTCTGCGAGGCGTCGCACAAACACACACTGACACACGAAGCATAGTAGGGGCGCTAATGTAAAGCCTCTGAATAACACAGCGCGCAACTGAAAATGTCAAAATTTCAGGTAAAAATGCACATTTTTAAAAGATAATAATTATCATTTTGCCGTGCGCTCGCGTGCCACTGGTTAACCCCTCGCGTGCCAGCAGTCGGTTGCCGACCCCTGCTCTAGGGGGTCCATCACCTACCAGCAATTTGCTACCAACAGTTCTGTCGCCCCCTGCAGGCACGCCGGAGGTGAGCGCCTTGGGCAAATCGTTCACGGTGAGGAGCATCCTTCACTTCCAAGTGGACCGAGACGACGACGGCGTGGCCTACACTTGTATGGTTGAGCATGTGTCCCTGCCCAATCCCTACATGACCACCGAAGTTCTGGAGGTCCACTGTGAGTCCCACACAAACACAGATTAGCTCAAATTGATATTACATACATTTTCGGGTTTAGTTTCGCAATTCCGCTGGGATTAGTAAGGATTAGCATGCAGGTAAGGGACGAGCAGGCGTGGATTTCACGATGGCCGTCGCCAGGAGAGGTAATGGTGCTTTTTCTTGTGCGTATTTACAGACGCTCCCCGTCTGCTGATCGAGCATTCGCAGATCATCCCACAGGAGGGACAATACTTCAAACTGGAGTGCGTTTCTAGAGGAAACCCAATGTGAGTACTGTACAGCGTGGGAGCTTACGTTCACACACATACACACACACATTTTATATATATATATATATATATATATATATATATATATATATATATATATATATATATTCAATTCAATGAAACAAATAAGAGTACACCTCTGACACCGCAGTCTTCCATTATGTTTCGATTAAAAACTTCTACCATTAAGAAACGTATTATAAACTAAATAATGAAGCTCTCATATAACAAAGTAAAAACTTTAATAACAATTAACCTCACCGAGCCCCTTGGCCATGTACCTGATATTCGTACAGTTAAAGACCATTGTAACGTGACAACAGGTATTAAGGTTAGGAGAATGTAAGTTTACATTTCAGGTCCAGCAAAAATGCAAAGAAAAAAAAAGTGTGACATACTTACAAATAAAAATACTTGCCTAACATCTGGTTTGGATCTTGTTGCCCTTTTCCAGTCCAGAACCGGTCCTGTGGACGAAAGACGGCGGAGACCTTCCCGATGTGGAGCGCATGATTGTGGAGGGCCGAGAGCTCACCATTACTACTCTCAACAAAACCGATAACGGCACGTACCGATGCGAGGCTAGCAACCACTTGGGGACCAGCAGCGCAGAGTATATACTCTTTGTTTACGGTGAGAGTTATCGCTCTGATCAGTTTTTTTTTTTGCTACATTTCATACTCAACTTGATTTTATGTCATTGACAACCAAGGAATTTTTTTTCTTTAGCTCTTCCTATATGGAAAATCTAACACATGAATTAATTGATTGTACAGTAGACTCCGGGATACTATATTAATAGATTCTAAATTGGGGCTCGCAAGGTGAGATTGTCGTATGGCGAACCCTTAGTATCCCAGATAAAAACATTTAAATAGCAAAATAGTATCTAATTACTACTTATATGTATTACATGTGATCAAATAACAACTGTACATGTAGTGGAAAAATTAAATGTTATTTACTTTGGTGTGACATGACTTAAGTCGGTACAGTGGAGTTAGTAGGTGGATGCAGACAAGGAAGAAGACGCCGGATTAAAATTTGATTTGATTTGAAAACGAGGATTTTTAGATGATTTTGTTTTAGTAGTCGCTTCCTGATAATTGTCAGAATCATCGATTGGCCATATTCCTTAGCTAACAATGCATGTGGCTTTCTAGTATTTCTTGATAATAAAAAAGGTTTCATTTCCATGATTTTTTTTTTGTTCTCGCTTTAGCGTCACTGCAAATCTTGGCCCTATAGAAAATACTGTACAAAAAATATAGTATTGTATTGCACACGAGATTCTGAACTCAGCGTTGCTTTAATTGCTTCTTTCATTTGAAGTGTGCCTATAAAGTTGAGAGTAGCATTTTTACTCTATCAAGTATGTGTTAACACTGCCCTACTGAGTTTAATGCGCATTTATATAATTTTCCCACAGTGCCTATCATCTTTTATCTTACCTTTACCAACGCTGTTTGTGACGTACATTAAGCAGGAGGAAAGGGGGTTTGGAGAGTGTCTTTATTCTTGTCATTGCAGTTTTTTGTTAGAGTAGCATGAAAATGGCAGAAGTAATAAAAGGCCTGTTTCAAACCTCTAAAAGGATGAAAAAAAGAAGTTTACTTGAGTGCGTCTAAGACAAGTATTTGCGTGCCCATGATGAATGAGCTGACTGAGGCTGAAATCATCAATTAAGCCAAGAGATGGCGGCAGAAAGAAACAGTTTAAAAGTTTAAAATTCCGTACATCAGCTTTAATTATCATCCCAATCATCGATTAATTACTCTAATTTCATCAAGTTAAAGCAGTAATTTATGTGCCTTCTTCATATGTATTAAGCTTTGTTTGCACGGTTATCATGTTTTGCTTCTCCCTTTAGCATCCTTATAAGTTTTGGAACCTATAGCTCAGGGGTGGCGAACACGTAGCTCTAGAGCCGCATGCGGCTCTTGGCCAATAAGAATGCGGCTCTTTGCCTCATCTTATTTCCTATATACTGTGGCTCTTTGCCTTGTTTCATGTTTATTTTTTTTTGTGTACTGAGGGTGGACACTTTCTTTGAAATCAACACAAGAACAATACTTGTTGTATTAGAAGGCGAGGAGTGTGTTATGGGAAATAATGTTTTTAATTGTGTGTGTTTGTTTGTGTCTGTCTGTCGTAGGGGTCAGTGCGTGGTGTGGCTCTTTGACTCTCAGTTAAAAATTTTGGCCCTTTGTGTCAAACTTGTTCCCCACCCCTGCTATAGCTAAATAAATTTAAGTATGTTACAAGAGAAATTGAACTGCATGATGAGAGAGAAAGGCATTGTGGGAAAAAGTTCAGCCAATAGCATATCTGCATCTTCGAGATGCTGTGCCGTAAACCAAAAGGAGACCAGCATCTTATATGATGTCGACCAATAGCAGACATAGGCATCTTAGAGGCATAACTCGCCATAGGCACAGACACCGCAAAGTTTACATTTTGCACTGAAAATAATGTGTTGTTGATGTTGTATAGTGGGGAAAATGCTGTAACTTGGGGCAAAAAGAACATCGTATTCCAAATCGTAACGGAAAAACATTGTGAGCTGGGGAAGCAGTAAACCAAGCGGCCTACTGTACAAAAACCAAATAAAAGACGTTTTTAGCACAGGCTTCGTGACTGTATAATGAGGTGGTCTCCAGCGTGCTGCCACCTGAGTAGTCCGTGGACTGTTTTTTAAAATTTATTATGGGATATTTTAATCTTATAGGAAGTTTTATTTTTTCAACCAGCAGGATGCTGAGCCTATTTCATCCTTCAATAATTACAACCTGGTAATAACATTATAACAACATAACCTCATAGTAATGACATGATAAGTTGTCATTTTGGAAATACATATCAAACTAGTAGCCGTATGCGCCAATTAGAAAGAAAAAGTAGCTCTAAGCCTCAAAAAGGTTAGTAACCCCAAGTATAAGGTATTCCCCGCTAGTTTGACTTTCCTAGTCCTGTTGTTTAAGATTCCGTAGAAAAAGTTTTACAGTTGATGACACCAGAAATCGACAATTCCTCCATGTATTGTCTCCTTGGATGGCCTCAGCCCGGCGGACTCGTTTTGGGCACCCAAGAGGCGATAAATGTCGCGGCGGCGGCCTGATTCATCAGCGGCGGCCATTACGCGCCCTAATATGCTTTATTAGGCCCAGCGAGGCAACGCGCCGTGTCGTAATTATTCGGAGATGTTGGCGAGACAGCGGCAGATGCGGCGCGCTTAAGTACACTTGAGCAATGGCTACAACCACGTTTTATGACTTTTTGCATGCAGGCTCCCTCTACAGGTGTCACGTGGAACTGACGTTTGGATGCGAATACAAATATAACTGATTGTTATTGAGGTGGGGCTAAAATTAAGGCCGTAAAGATAGAGATTTGTTAAAGTTTAGGCAGATGACCATTTTTTGAAAAAAATAAAATTGAACAAATATAATAAAATTAACAGAACCCGAACAATCAGCCTTTTATTTGAGAAAAACATAGTTGTGGAAGAAGTTTTATATGTAAACTACTAATGGATAGGTCAGGGGTCACAAACTCAAAACTGTTCGTCTATTTAAAGCCGATTAAACTGCCTAGCGGCTAGAATCATTTGTTGTCTGTTAAACATTTTTAATTTTTAGTTCCTGATTCTAAAACAGCCACAAGAGGGACGCGATAGGGATATTGGCCCGTGTCAAATATGGATCAGCACCGATACAGATACTAATCAATCACCCATCCATTAAAAAAAATAAGATCAAAGCATATACAGTCAACACCCGTATATTCTGGACTATAAGTCTCTCTATAACAGGGGTGGCGAACACGCGGCTCTTGGCCAATAAGAATGAGGCTCTTTGCCTCATCATATTTTCTATATACTATGGCTCTTGTTTCATGTTTAGTTTTTTTTTTTGTGTGTATTGAGCATGGACACTTTCCTTGAAATCAACACAAGAACAATACTTGTTGTATTGTAAGGAGAGGAGTGTGTTATGGGAAATAATGTTTTTAATCGTGTGTGTTTGTGTGTATCTGTCTGTCATGGCAGGTCAGTGCGTGGTGTGGCTCTTTGACTCTCACAGTTAAAAATTTCCGCTCTTTGTATCAAACTTGTTCGCCACCCCTGCTGTAGAATATATGTCGCACCAGACAAAACATGCATAATTAAAAAGAACACCTATAAGGCACACACGGAGTATAAGTTACATGTTGGGGGGACATTTATTTGAAAACAACAAAAACACACAAGTCATCTTGGAAGGCAATTTCAAATAAAAGTGGTTTAGTGTGGACAATCACATTTGAAGTGATTTACAGTACCGGTAATAGAAATGTGACACTCAATGATATAATAATGTGTTAATAATTTAACATACAAGTCTCACTGGAATATGGGTCGCAACCCTGGACAAACTATGGAAAAAAAAATGTAACTAATAGTCCGGAAAATACGATACCCCGACTAGCGCAAATATTTTTTTCCCCCTGGGTATTTAAATATAAATAAATTATCATTTAAATATTTTATCCGATTTATGAAACTAATATTAGCCAATAAGAAAATAAAACAAGCCAAAGAAAGCATTATTCTAATTAAGTGTTATGTAATCTGCAAAAAGTCCAGATAAATTACATTAGGAAATATATTAGTAATATACCAGATAATAATTTAAATGTAATTTTTCCAATTCCACGATTTATTTTCAGATTCATATTCAGATAAGTGAACACGTCAAAAGACGGGGTCTCCATATCCCGGGAATCTACTGTATATTACCCATTATTCAGATAATCACTACACTCCTCACTTTTTAATGATTGAAATCTCAAATATTGAGTTAACTTCCGCTTTAAGAAAGGCACTATATCCTGATTAAATCCATCAGCTCCTTTATCAGTCATAGTCTGATTTCTTTATCAGTCATAGTCTGATACTTTACAAACAACGACCCACCAACACACTATTTTTTTGTTATTTTGTTTTTTCGGCTTCACCTGCCCTCAGTCAGGTAAGAGAATCAACACAAAGCACGCACGCGAGTAATTGCTGTTTGATTTTCCTCGTCTTGAGCGCCTTCCCCACGGAGAGCTTTTCGCTACATTGCGTCCCCCCGAAAAAAAAAATCAGAGCGACATTCCTGCATCAGGCAATCACATTCCGTGTCGGCTGGGCCGAGGTGACAGGGAGCGTGCGCCCGATGATGGATGAACTAACAAAGCACGCTGTGAGCTAGAAAATCGTGTTATTTGTCGCCTGCTTTTATCGAGTAGTAGCCGGACGAAAAACATGGTGGGAGTATGTTACGGATAGTAAGCAATTGTGTTGTTTATTATTGCGTTACTATTAGGAATGCATGATAATTATCAGGCTAGAGTCATTCAAGCGATAACGACCAAATCTGACATCACAGTTATCAGTTCAATAGAAAAGAAGCTGATAGTCACTTGAAGCCATGCTATAATATTCAATCAGCACATAATTTAATCCTTCGTTTATCGCTGTTAATGGGGACCAGAACCAGCAATATGCAAAAATCTGTGAATTAACTGCCCAAATATTTAAAGAAACACCAGCACCTGCTCACAGCAATAGTCGACCAGGGATAATAGATTGCTGCTGCACAGGTGCATTTAAATTTTCAGCGGAAACAACGAAAAGAAGGGCTGCCATGCATGAACCAAATTTGCTCTCGGAGCCCTCTATCAACAATAGTCGACTCAGGATAATGCATTGCAGCCATAACAGTACAGTATATTTTAGGCGACCACAATGGCACGCTTGAGTAGCGCAAATTAGAAAAAGCCCTCTTCCAGACCCTGCTCTCAGCAATTGTTGACTGGAGATAATAGACCACGGCCAACTCAAAGGTATGTAGAGTAGCCAAAAGATTTACTCAAGTAAAAGTACTTTTACTTCAGAATAATATTAATCAAATAGAAGTAAAAGTAGTCATCCAAATACTTACTTGAGAAAAAATTACTGAGAAACTGTAGCAATGTCGTCTTCATTGATTTTCTTTTTAAACAACCAATCAGATCAATTTTTTAAAGTCCGTCCAATCAACAAAAAAATCAATTTAATTTAAAAGTACAGTACATTGAAATAATCAACATAAATTCAAGTGCTTTAGCAAAAGATACAATAAAAATATGCATCGAATAAATAAATTAAGCACATGTAGCACCAAGTAGCACTTATCTTAACAGACTCAGCAACAAGCTAGCCCATGAAATCGAACAAAGGAGACATTGCATACTGTTGCTAGTGTTTCACACCCCTTTTAAAGGGAACATTCTTTTGATGTGAGGCCAGGGGTGCTCCTCCTCTTCTATGTTTTCATAGTTGGTATTGCTAAGCGATATTTTCGATCTGTTTCATCCGTAAACAACTTTTCCCCCACTGAAGTTGAATATGGTCACGTGACGAGGCTGCTACGTCTGATTGGTTAAACATGGTAGAGCCTAGCGGAGTTCTGCAACAAACTAAATGCACCTTAGTGGAGACAGACAGACGCATATTTACGTGGAGGGAATTTATTAAGTAACAAAGTAACGACTTCAATGTTGCCTCATGTAGCAGAGTTATAGTACTGTTTTTTTTCTTCACATTTTTTCCCAAGTCAAAGTAAAAGTATAGAAATTTAATAATACTCCTAGAGGTACAAAATTTCTCAAAACGTACTCAAGGATATGTCACGGTGTAATAGTACTCACCTCTGGGTCAACTATGCATTTCATTTTAGGCAGGCCCGAACCGCATGCCTCTAGACAAAAGTGCCTTTTGCTGGTCCCCACTTGCAGTGATATGCAATTAGGGATAATGGCCCGTGGCCACCCGGTTGCAGTTCATTTTCACCAGAAAGTACAGAAAAAAAGAGCCCAAATGGCTGACATAAATTTGCTCAGCAATAGTTGACCAGAGATAATGGATCACAGCCATAATTGTGCAAATTATTTTAGACGGGCCAAAACAGCATGCTTCCCGAACAAGGTTCGCTCTGCCGGTCCCCACTTGCAGCAATTTGCTATGGAGAATAATTGTTAGTAACTTCAAAAGTGCAATTCCTGCTTTGGTGAACAGAACGGCAAAAAACAGCCACCAGGCCAAGCAAAAACGTCCAATCACAATAATATGTGATCAGGGATTATGTATCCCGGAATATTTTTCTACCCATGATGCACTGTGGCCGCGAAGGGCAACGCATGATGTAGCAAGGGATTATGGTATGTTTCTTATTCGAATAATATTTTGATTTGCTCTGCAAGTAGTAACACAACTTAGTCGTGTATCCCCTCAACCTCTTCATAGTATGCACGAGGCACCGGAGAGTTCGGCCTTTATCAATCGTCTGGGTCACTATGTTGTGATTGTACTAGCTCATGTTGTGTGATATTACCTTTCTCCGGTTCTGTGCTCAGACCCCAACGCCATTGGTCAGCGCAGCCCTGACCATGCCCTGATCGGCGGCGTTGTGGCAGTGGTGGTCTTCATCACCTTGTGTCTGATCATCGTCCTGGGCCGATACCTGGCAAGACATAAAGGTAAGACCAGTGCTAACTATGTCTATCGCTATCAGTAATAAATTTCAACAACTATTTTTAGACTAAAAAATATGTTAATTGTTTGCACTGTGGTTCCCTGTTAAATAAATATTCATCCGAAATCTGAATGCGATTAGATTTCATAGACCTCAAAATTTGAAAAATTGGTGCACTGTTGATCCCAGCCAAAGAAAAAAACGCAAAATGCGGTTGTATGCGCAACCAATTTGGTTGTACTGTGGATCCCTGTTCAATGAATACATCAAAATTCAGCATTTGGTTGCATATAAGGGTAAATTGGTCAAACTGTCTATCCCTGTTAAATAAGAAATCAAAATACGAAATTTGGTCGCACGTGCAAGTAAATTGCTCGAATAAAGAAATCCAAAATCTCAGGTGTGACCAAATATGTAGCACTGTGCATCCCTGTAAAATGAAGATAACAAAATTTGAAAATGTGGTCACATTTGCAGGTAAATTGGTCACGCTATTTATTCCTGTTAAATGAAGAGATCAAAAACCTGTAAAAAAAAAAAAAAAAAAAAAGGAAATTTAACACACTGTCGATCCCTGTCGAGTAAAGAAATCAAAATCCGATATTTGGTTGCACGTGCCAGTAAATATGACGCACTTTCTTGTTCTGCGCCCAGGAACGTACCTAACGCACGAGGCCAAAGGGTCTGAGGACGCCCCCGACGCCGACACGGCTATCATTAATGCTGAAGGGAACCACCTGCACGCCGACGAGAAGAAGGAGTACTTCATTTAGGCTATTACTTCCCTTTTATTCCCTTTTTTTTTTTACTTTTTCAAATACAGACATGTAATTTGAAGCTGCCTCCATGTTACTTCCTGCTTTTCCCTGATCCGTTTACAATGATCTTCTTTTGTTTTTTTGCATTCATGGTTGGAGAGGGCAAAATTTTACAATATTTTTTTTAACCCCCGCATATAAAGATCCCAAAGTTGACCCTGGAAGGAAAAATTTAGAAGCACAATCTTCGATAAAAGGCGTTATCATCCCCCCACCTCCCCAGTATTCTGCTTTCCCAAGGCTGGCATTTAAAAAAGCACAAATTTGCAAAGGCTGAATAACCAGGAACCCTAACGCCAACTGGTTCTTGCCTCAGGATTCGTGTCAGGATCAGCGAGAGAAGAGTCTAGCCCTCCCACCGTGCCCCCTCCAAGGCAAAAAACGGGCAGGTTGGTGCCTATTAGCTTCCGGGGCTAACTATGCTCAAGGTGTGCATATCGCTGTTAAATACTTTGCTATAACGTGAATATTGGTGTAGAATATTGTGGATTCTCGGGCCCGTTTGTTGAACGTGGACCGACGCTCTGCAATGAAAAGCACGTGGAACATTTATTCACAGATTCCCAAGCGCCCTCTAGGTACAGTGGTACCTTGATAATGGTACTCGAGCATACTGTGTTCGTAATCGGTGTTCAAACAACGAACTGTTTGAATATCAAAACATTTTTTCTGTGCAAAGTAATGGTATTTATTGTTATACGTGCTTACATATTTCGATATAGTGAGCAAATGAGTGAAATGTGTACCTAACATCCATAACAGCCAAAATTGTTAATGTTTTGGTGAGGCAGACCTAAGCGTAAACATGGGATGCTTGGAGAAAATGAGAAAGAAAAAACACAGTTCAGGAAACACTTATGGCTGGCAGAGTTCAGGAAGTCCAGAACAGATCGACAACAGGTATATTCGGGCAGGAGTTTAGGAACATCAATGGCAAGCAACGATCCCCCAGCTTTTGCTGTTGGCACAGTCCTAAAAATACCGGGTTCTGATTATAGTCATGCGCAGGTGATGAAAAACAAGTGTGGGGTCTTCCAGTTTGTCTGCCTGGTGGCGCCCTCTAGTGGACGCTTGACGGGTATACTTAGGCAGAAGATCAGGAACCTCTGTGTCAACAACAAGCAGTTATATTTTGCTGCCTGAACTGTCTGTGAAAAACGGGTTCCTGATTAAAGTTAAATGCAGGTGATGAAGAGCAGGAGTGGCCTCCTCAAGTGTATCCACCTTGGCGCCCTATGAGGATGAAGATATACTGGATCCTAACAAAAATATTAATAAAACGTATTACTAATCAATTATCATATTTAAAAGTGTAGGAAATAAATATTAAACATCGTTAAGATCACAATGGCAAACTACTTTAAAGGATTTGCTATACCTTTAAGAAGCGGTTTTCGGTGGCAAACACTCATAAACCATATATTCTATTTCGCCAAAATTTCCTTCGTCAATTTGTCAGTTTTCTTTTATTTTTTTTTAACTTTCAATAAGTAGGCAATAAGTCGCACTGAATCAGGAATAATTCCAATACTTGTCGGACTGATGAAAATATGCTAGACGAGTAGCCAACTCACTCAGCCACACATTTATCTTTGAAGCGAAGCGAAAATTATTCAAATCGTTCGGCTATTGAGGTACCACTGTGGTAATTGACTGATTCCCAAGCGCCCACTAGTGCTGCCAGAATGAATCTCTTTCCTCTATTTAATAGTTGATTTCAATATGTTTGCATTTTAGCTACTGAATATTTAATAATGTAGTGATTCTATCTAACTTATCAGTGACAACTCGTTTACCGCTTTTGCTAGCTATAAATGTACGCTAAAGTAGTTTAATGTTGGTCGCGATGATGGTTAGTATTTGGTGTGAAAAGTAAGTAATATAGTAACCCATAAAAAACCTAGGTATTATTTAGTTTAGTGGATTATTTGGTGATACGAGCTTTTCATTGGATAGCGACGGATGATTTTGTGGTCCATAAAGTATGTAAATATCATGTAATTACTGAATTTTAGTAAAGAAATTTGAATAATTCTAACATGATTTGCATAGCATTTTCCAATGTGTTGTGGACAACTGTTTTCTTTTATGAAGGAGGAAGAGATGCACACAGAATATAAGGAAGAACAAGCTTATAAGGCAAAATAGGGACATTTTATAACATCAAATGTAATAAAACAATTGAACTTTTTTTAGAAAACTTTTCAAAATGGAAATGGATTTGAAATATCAGGAAAATGTCACCGTTTTTGAACTTATATCAAGTATGTGTAATAATTTGAAACTGTTAAATACTAGGGATGCACGATATGATTCTTTTTATATATACATATATACCAATGCCGTTACCAGATAAAATCCTGCTTCTGGGGACCAAAGCCAATAAGCGATAACTTTTTTTGTTTTTTTGATGCATGATTTATTTAGAAAAAATAAAATAAAAACCAATTGTTTCGATGTGTGTCTTTAGGTCGGTTTACAATTCTAATACTTTTATACAGAAATAAAGCCAGGCTCACCAGTGACTCGCACCAAAAAGCAGAGGTAGAGACACGATCACGCTGTTTTACTACCTCTATAAAAAAAAATATATATGTATAAATATTATATAATGACGAACATAAATTCTTAGTATCTTTTTGACAGGCCAAGCTCTCCAGTCCCTCGCGCGACCTAGTTTGTGCCACTACTTCTCTTGAAAATCTAAACATTATGTAATGAATAAAATAAATACTTAGAATCTCTTACAATCTCCGGTGCCTCGCTCAAATTTGGAAGAGATATTGTAGAGATACAACTGAGTCTATGCTACTACGTCTATAAAAAAAATTAAATATTGTATGTCGAGGAACATATATGCTTAGAATCTCTCCACCAAGGCTAGCTCACCAGTGCCTCTCACGAATTACAACAAAGTAGAGAGGAGAAACAACCAAGTTGTGCTACTTCTTCCACAGAAAATCTAGATACATTCTAATGAGACCCGGCAGTTATCGTGCATCCCTAATTATAATAAATGTGTGAATATGTTGTCCTTTTCCGTGTGCTCCTCCCACTCCTTTATAGTTTTCAAAAACAGGGATTGTATGAAGGGAGTAAAAAAGAGATTATGTGTGTATTTATCATCGTGATGAGACTTTTACTATATAATACGGATATTCTAGATGTTATTACTCGAATACTTGTCCTACAATACTGTAATCCCTCGCTACTAAGTACTTTGTGCAGCCACTATCCGTTATCCCTGATTGTATATTACTGCAAGGACCGGTATAGCGCGCTTTTGTCAGGCCTGGCGGCTCTATTTTGCCGTTCTGTCCACCAAAAAGCAAACTGCACTTGTGTGGCTGAAACTGTATTCCCAATCGCATATTACTGCAAGAGGGGACCTGCAGAGCGCGCTTTCGTCGGGACTGGCAGATCTTTTTTTCACTGTTATTTATGCCAAAAAAATGAACTGCACTTGTGCGTCTGTAATCCATTATCCCTGAATGCATATTGCTGCGAACAAGAGCCGGCTAGAGTGCATTTTTGTCAGACCCAGCGCCTCTGTTTTGCCATTATTTGTGCCTAACATGAACGGCACTTGTGCATCTATGATCCTTTATACCTGAATACACATTGCTGCGACCAACAGAGTGCACTTTTGTTGACACCATTTCCACCTAAAATGAACTATACTGATAAGAAAAATTTGCGTTGTGTGGCGGCTCATTATTTAAAAAAAATTCCGCCTAAAATGAACTGCAATCATGTGGCTAACATTTGATATCCCCTGTTCACTATTGCAGCGGGCAGGGGTGGGCAGAAAACAAGGTTCTGGCCACATTATATTATCCCCCGTTGACAAATGCTAAAAGCAGGGGCTGTCAGAGTCCTTTTTTTCAGTTCAGGCCGTTGAAGCGTGTCATTGTAGGCCGCCTAAAATGGACTGCACTGTTTTGGCCACAATTTTTAATCTTCGGTCATCTATTGGTATTTTCTTAAGGCGTTTCACCTAAAAAGAACAGTACCCCTGCAGCCGTAATCCACTATTCCCAGTTATTAATGTGAAAGGTGGGGGTCATCAAAGCACATGTTATAAAAGGGTGGGCTACTTCACGACATCTTGTATATCGTTGAGGGATATTGTCCTTATTAACCACATTAAACGAGGGATTACAGTATCAATTTTTTTCTCCAATTCTGTGACATTATGGACAAAAGGATCACCGTTATGGCCTTTGAGTTTGCTGCAAAACTGACGTCAGCTATCACTGTACAAGAAATTCACCACCGGCGCTCACCTTTCGTCGACATAAAGAACTCTTTTTGTAAGAAAAACTACACAAAAAAAAAAAAGACATTTGCAATTTGCTGTAAGTAATTTGCTTTTTATGGGGCTAAGGTAAACGTGTGTGTGTGTGTGTGTGTGTGTGTGTGTGTGTGTGTGTGTGTGTGTGTGTGTGTGTGTGTGTGTGTGTGTGTGTGTGTGTGTGTGTGTGTGTGTGTGTGAGAGGGGGAATGTAAGATTTTTTTTTCCTTAGCTTAATATTGAATATTCATTTTTCAACTATGCCACTGTAAAACAGACACGAGCAAAAAAAAAGGAAAAAAGTGTGTATTAAAGATGAATTTAAACTGAATGTGTTGCTGACATCATTCTTTTGGAAAGGGTTGCTATTAGCATTAGCATTGTGTAGCTTGAGATAATGCTATATAGTAGCTATACATTATACATGATTCGGTGACGAAACAAATAAGTATGAAAGACTTTGCAATAAGTGTCTTTGAAATTGTTTTGCACAAATAGAATCCCCTTCAGTGATTCAACAGAAAGCCTGTTCTGTCATGTCCTGCATGGTCGCCATGACACCCAGCTGGTCCCGCCCCTTGACACCGGCTGACACAGATTGACTTAATTGCGTGTGAGATTCTTAAGGGCTCGTTTTGGGACTGCCCGTTGGCATACCATTGTTTTGTTTGACTCGAGGAAAAACCCGTTCATGCCCGTTTGTTCTGAGTTACTGCCTTTCTTTCTTGAAGACCTGTTCGTGCCCGTTTGTTCTGAGTGATTGCCTGTAAGCCTGTTTTTGTTTTGTCTTTGGTCCCTGCGTGTTGGACAACTTTTATTTCCTAAATAAAAGTGACTGATCGTCTACCCAAAAATGAGTTCACCCTTCCTGCCTCTCGGTCCGTTCCGTGACAGAATGGTATGGCCACTCATGTGAACTCAGCGAACGATCCCAACCCAATTTGGGGAAAGCTGGAGGACGCCGTTTGGCAATCGCCCAGTGAGGTCGCCTTTCCTGTCCACTCGAACCACGGCCCGCCCGTCGTGGCATATGCTGTGCCTCGAGTGGGGTTTCCGGAAAGACTTGGCGCCGAGCTGTCGAGGTCCCCGTCGACATCAACGCCAGCCTGTCCGTCCGTCCGCCTGACTTCCCACCGATCTCGAGGTCCGTCCTTCCGCCTGTCTCGACGTCCGCCCATCCGCCTGCCTTCCCACCAGTCTCGAGATCTGTCTGCCGCCTGATTCACCCGTCCGCACGTCTGATTCTTCTGCTCCCCACTTCGACTTGTCTGCCTGCCTTTCCAAATCTTCGACTCACCCCTTCGACTCTCCTGCAACGCCCGATATGTCTGTGGTTTCCGCCTGCTTGCCTGATTCAACCATCCGCCTGTCGGATTCTTCTACCCACCGGTCCGACTCGTCTGCTGAATGAGCTCCTATCGGCAACAGCCCCCTCCTTCCGCGGTTCCTTCTCTGGCCGCGACGTCACCTTCCCTGCCCACTCGAAACACGGCCCTGCCCGTCGTGGCCATTGCTGTGCCTCGAATGGGGTTCCTGGGAAGATTTGGCGCCGAGCTGTCCGAGGCGCCTGTCTGCCTCAACACCGCGCCTGTCTGCCTCAACGCCGCGCCTGTCTGCCTCAACGCCGCGCCTGTCGGGCGACCTTCTATTCCCGTCTATCGGTCTGACTCTCCTGCTTGCCTGTCCGACCCCCTGCTTGCCTGTCTGACTCCCCTGCCGATCGCCTGTCTGACTCCCCTGCCGATCGCCTGTCTGACCCCCCTGCCGATCACCTGTCCGACCCCCCTGCCGATCGCCTGTCCGACCCCCCTGCCGGTCGCCTGTCTGACCCCCCCCCTGCTGATCACTTGTCCGACCCCCCATTCTGGGGTGCGAGGTATTTATTTTCTTTTGGGACCTCAGGAGCTGTCCCTTGAAGGGGGGGTTCTGTCATGTCCTGCATGGTCGCCATTACACCCAGCTGGTCCCGCCCCTTGACACCGGCTGACACAGATTGACTTAATTGCATGTGGGATTCTATTAAGTATGTGTTAACAATGCCCAACTTAAAGTTCAAAGAGCTTTATTATTTCGTTTCCATCACGCCTATCTGCTTTTATCTTACTTTTACCATCATTGTTCCGGCCACTGAGTGCATTTCGCTAGAGAATAGGAAGCAGGGGGAGAGAAAGGAGGAGAGCGATGTCACGCTCCGGGTTGCGGTTGTCTTTTAATACAGGATGAAAATGGTAAAAGTAAAAAAAGGACTGTTTCGAATACAGTCCAAATGTCAACCCAAACCCCGAAAAAAATAACAAAGGAATAGTTTATTCGAGCGCTTCTAAGAATTTCACATACTTGCACGTATATCAAAGGGAGCTTGACACAGGCTGCAATGCTGAGTTCAGCCAGAAGGTGGCATCAGAGTGTAGAATATGTTGAAGTTACGGACAAAAAAATAATTATATAAAACATATATATATATATATATATATATATATATATATATAGGCAGGACGGCGGCGCAGTGGTTAGCGCGTGTGCGGCACAGTTCTGAGGTAATGCGATCGAACCACCTGTGTGGAGTTTGCATGTTCTCCCGTGCTTGCGTGGGTTTCGTTCCACATTCCAAAAACATGCATGTTAGGTTAATTAGCCGGTCTAAATTGTCTCTTCGTGTAAATGAGCGAGCAAATTGTCTGTCCCTGTGTGCCCTGCTACTGGCTGGCAACCAGTACAGGGTGTTCCCTGCCCACTGCCTTAAGATAGCTGGAATGGGCTACAGCACCCCCGCGACCCTACTGAGGATAAGCGGTGTAGATAATGGATTTATTTTATATGTATATATAATTTATTATATTTCGTCCCAAGGGAAAATGACGACTTCCCTATCCTCACAGAAGAGTTAGGCAGCAATTAACTCACTGAAGAACGGAAAATCTCCAGGAATCGACAACATCCCATCAGAACTCACACAAAATGGTGAGCAAACTATAGACATTTTGACAAAGATTTGCAGAAAGATCTGGCAAATAGGACAGTGGCCATCTGCATGTACAAAATCGCAAGTAACTATGCTACCAAAAAAAAGGTAACCTTCAACTATGCACCAACTACAAAACCATATGTCTCATCAGCCATGCAAAAGTAACCTTATGCTAAAGGTCCTACTGTATAGACTGAAATAACATCCTAGCCGAAGAACAGGCATGTTTTGGGGAGGGAAGGATCACCACAAGATAGATTTTAAATCCATGGATCCTATGTGAGAAGTTTCAACAACACCAGAGAAACCTCTATCACGACAGAGTATGGCAAGCTGCTGTATGGGCCACCATGCGGAAGTACAACATGGGCCAGTAACTAGTACAGACCCTTATAAAACTGTATGCCAATGTCAACAGAAAGTGCGGTACAATTGGAGTGTGGTTTCAAACCACTGACAGTGCGAGAAAGGCTTCATTCAAGGAAGCTCATTACTTTTTACGGCTGGATATAAAAACGGGGAACAGAATCTGGAATGTACTACTGTACTTGTATAAAAATGGCAATATCAGAGATAATATTAGAGATTTTCGATTAAATCCAATATTGGTAAAAAGTAAGGGTGGGATGATATGCTTAGGTCACGATTCCATTATATCACGATACGAAGGTGCTGATTCGATTTCAAGCCATTTCTTGATAATTGTGATTAGACAAGTATTGCAATTCGATAAAATTGATGCTTGTAGTTTAATTTTACACATTTTACCTGCATTTTCCAACATTTGCTTTCTAAGGCTGTCGGAATTAGACATTTCTATAGATAATTAATCGTCACACAAAAATTCAATAAGTTGTCAAAAATAAAATCGCCTCTGCATTATATGCTATTATGATATCAACATATTATTACTGAACACCTAACTATAGAAGCGCAATCCAATGGTCAAGTAATCAAGTCAAGAATTTATCAAGAAATCATAATTAACGTATTATCTTGTTCCCCTTAGTAAAACAAATACCACAGTGCATGATATCAGCCTGTTAGGTTAAAATATTTGGAGGAACATTGCAAGGGTGAGGTAACAGCTTGTAGGGTCTTTGACTTAACCTTTGAGTACCGTAAATTGCGAACTATAGAGCGCACCTGATTATAAGCCGCACCCACCACATTTTAAGATGAAAACCGATTTTGTACTTACACAAGCCGCACATGTATAAAAGCCGCATGCGCCCACATTAAAAAATGTAACACAAGCACAAAATTAACCCAAAATTAAGTCCCGCGATTGAAACTGAATGTCCTTCATTAAAGTACACAGTCGGCAAAATGAAAGGAAAATGATACCGGTACTTAAGGTTTGATGCAGACCTGCAGAGTCCGGGTCCCGTTGAAAGTAATCCAAGGAAAAAAGTGTATATTTCTAAAGGTGAGGGTGGGAAAAATATATATCCACTATTGTCCGCCACGTCCACAAACAGGTTTCACCTTTACCCCACTTCCCGTCACCCCACGTTTGTTACGCCCCTTCTTTTTTATTCGCCCGTGCAAAACATATCAGAATAAGTGTTTAAAATAAATACAAATAAATACATTACAAAAATATACAGTTGCAAATACATATTATACATGGTTACACATATTTACAAAGAAAGACGCTACACCGAGAGAGTTTTCAAAGCTTTAATAATAATAATATAACTTTCATCCCAAACGGTGCCTGTGACAGGGCAGTTAATGGTAGCAACACGCTAGCAACACGCTCGCAACACAGTAAATGGGTCTGTTAAAAAAACATACCGTGCTTGTAAAAATCACGGTATACCGTCCTCATCTTCCTCCTTAGAACTGAAGCCATCAAAGTCGTCTTCCTCAGTGTCGGAAAGAAACTTTGTCATATTAGACGTCGTCCCACGCTCCCGCAGCCTCACTCGCGCCGTCACTGTCGCTGGAACTCTCCTGATTCTGTGCCCTCCTCTCCGTCACGCAGCAGACCGGTTTTTCGGAACCCGTTGGAGATGGTGGATTTTTTTATGTGCCTTTCTTTTTGCATTTTGCATGATGAGGGTATGTTTACGCTAATTTAATTTATGCACAAGCCAAGAAGTTGCAGTCTTCCATGGCGCATATATTCCACCGGTCTAAATCTTACCTTTTGTAATTGAGCGCCGCTGGCGGCCGTTAGAAAGATTACATAAATTGGCCACATCACTGAATAAGCCGCAGGGTTGAAAGTTTGGGAAAAAAGTAGCGGCTGATAGTCCGGAATTTACGGTAATTGAGTGCAAAAGGGAGGTGCACAGGTGAGAAAAAAAAAATACTCTAATTTCAACACAAACTCACACACACACACAAATTAGGTATAGCAGCAGAGAAGATAAATATCTCTTTACGTCTCTTCAAGTTAGAAGTTTTCAACACATTTAAAGTGAATGCAGCCAACAGCAGCGGACACATATTTATTTTCTTAAATATGAACTTGAACTTAAAATTGTTTTGCCTGGTCGGTTTGTACAGCTTATCAAACTTGTACAGTGTGTCTCTGAACGCTGGTTTTTCAACCGTATTAAATAGCAGCATTTTAGTCGCAATGTATCGTGTGATACAATTTGTTTGCGTAATAGGGTTAGAGTCAGTCATGGGTGATCACAAAGGGGGGTGGAAAGAAAAAAAAAGACGTTAATCGCGAACGTGAAAAATATTTGCGAAAATGAAAAATATTTGCGATTAAACGGATTGATTACCTGCATTTTTACTTACCGATTATAATGTCACAAAATTCGATTGCGGGGATTTTCAAAACCGTCGAAAATAAAATTGATATATTAATAAATCCGTTTATTTTCCCACCCCTGGTAAAAAGCTGCTTAAGTTAGTTACTTTCACCAGCTTTGACCAACTCCAGCTACTGTTTCTTTTTAGTTGCTTTGGGTGTATCCAGCTCACACGTTCTTTTGTTGCTATTTGTTATATCCTTACTTATGCAAGAAAATATGAAAGTACCTTTGCAATTTTGTCCTAAAGTATCTTCCGGTTTTTCTCAGTTGGCTTCTTTGAATGCACGCACTCCGGCTCAGGCTACAACAACCTCTATTGATGAATTATGACACACCTTCAAACAAAAAACAGGAAGAAAAATTGTGAAAAATGGCAAATTCCAACACAAGGCAATTTACACTTTTTAGGGGTTTAACTCATCTCAGAATTGTGTGTGTTTGCAGATTACCAAGCGCTCCCCCAACCAAGCACTTCCTATCCCCTACCCTCCGGAGCCAACACCGTAAAAGCTGATATGAAGCACTTTGCGATTTGACACGGCGGTCAAGTTTGCCGGGCTTTAATTGGAGGTGAAATGATTGCGCTTTATTGATCCTACCTGGGGAAAACCAAGTAATTAAAAAGAAGCGCTAGCGACTGCGCTGCGCACACTGAGACATCAGACTGGGAAGAATAGATAAAAGCAACAAAACAGAGAAAACAAAGGCCAATTAGAATGTGAAGGCCAGAAAAACACTGGATACGACATAAATCCGTTGTAATGTTTGGGTTGTTAGGTGAAAATTGTGTATAGCAGAGAATAAATACTATGCTAATTAGCAAATGTGTTACAAATGACCAGTGCCCCACACATAAACATTAAAATAACAAAATCATTTTCGCTAAGTACTACCTATGTGAAAATGTGTACAGTATATGGTTAAATTACATTTTAAATACATATACATGTAAAGAAAAAAATCCCATTTTCTTTACCTTTGGTGTGATGCACTTCAAGCTTGTACAATGGAGTTAGTTTGTGGATGAGAGAGGAAAGGATACTGATTTTAAAGCTTCTATCTTCGTAGAAGATTTTATTTGCTTTAACTGCCTTCTTCCTTTTCAATGTCAATTGTTGATCGGTTATGGCCATATTCTTTAACCCGGGTAATGGTGCGTGTGCCTTCTTTGGATTTCTTCATAACTGTAGAATTTGTTTTCATGATTATCATATTTTTGCTTCTCTCTTAAACCATCGCTGCCAGCAAAAAAATCCCCAAGTACATTACTTCACCGAATTACTTATGAAACACACGAGATTCTGAACTGAACAGAGAGAAAGGCATTGTTGGAGTTCAACCAAAGATAATAACAATGAATCCAATATCCAATGAGACACGAATCCGAATTGGGGAGGGAGAGCAACGAATCCTATCCACTAGACCACTAGGGATACTTACAACCCACAAAAAGGTCTTATTTCATGATTACACTACTTTTAGTCACACTATCAGATTTGTTAGAGAGAATGTTGTTTGACTTTTTCTCAGCCCAAACTAAGCATTGTAAGTTGTAAACAGATTGAAAAAGTGGGGCCATGCATTTATTTATATCTTTCAGGACAACCTGATTACTTCCCACAATACGGTTATTTTCATTCATTTCAGAACAACCGCATTACTTCCCACAATGCCTTTGTTGTCATTCAGATCAGAGTTTGATGCCCTTCTTAAAGACTTTGCTAGTCTGCTTTACCACAGATGGGTTAAATGTCTGACAATATTTTCAGGGGCCTGCCCAACGATAACATCAACAAAAAGAAACTAAATATGAATAAAATTACTAAATTTTGTGCAGGCTTGGGGAGTAACGGAATACATGGAACGGCAAAAATGATGTTGGCAAGCTGTTTGGATTTATTTACATTTCGTTTCTGTCGCATTTTATGTTAGTTTTGTCGGAGATCAAAGAGATCAAAGCCAGGAGAGAAAGCTTACCACGTGTTCTGAGTCATAATTGTATTCATATTTAGTTTATTTTGTCTTTTATTAGCATATTTGGAATTGGAGTAATCCAAAAGTAATTGAAAGTAATCCAGTTAAAGTAACCCTACCCAACACTGCTGGTAACAAATAACAGTGTGATGGTGAGATGGAACATAATGCCATTTCATGTGTCATATATATCCCTAGTGGTCTAGTGAATAGCATGTAGCCTAGTTTATGCCGCAATATGGGTGGATTTCCCATTGCATCCGATGATATGCAATTGTGATCATTAATGGATCCTGACAGTTTAATGAATGTGCAAACACAGCATTATTCATTTGTTTGTGCCACCCTAGCCCTCACAGTAGTTTTAATTCCATGTGCTTGAGCTATGAAAACAATATAACAAAGACTAGTTTTTGGAGGTGTGCCTTATAATCTGGTGTGCCATGTAGTGGGGAAAACAGTACAAAAAGAGCAATAAATTAACAGTAGCCAGAACAGAGTTGGATTCCTTTTTTCAGTTCGGTTCCTCTTCTTACAAGCTTAAATCATTTCATGATTGTGCTCAAAGTTCGAATTGCTTGTGTAACGAGCGAACATTCCCGATATGAAATAATTAAAAAACGAATTGTCCCATTCCAGGCCTCCAAAAGCATCAAAAGCTATAAAACAAAGCCTCCTGGTCACTAAAAGACATTAAAATAATTTTTAACATAAAAAAATAGTAATAAGATAAATATGATGATATTAACGAAATAAAATGAGTTTAGAATGAGTGCCATAACAAATGTGTGTGTTCTGCAGAGGAAAAGGGTGTAGGAGCAGGTGTGAGGCGGAGTCACAGAGATCGTGTACCTGTAAACTTACGTTTGCCCCGTATTTTATACTTTTTTTTAACATTTCAAATTGTGTACTCCGTATAACAATTTTATACGGGATTTTTCTTTCTTTTTAGACTGTTCTCGTCCTCCCCGTTTGGGCTCTAATCCGGGGCACATGTTTACTCATGTTTGTAAGGTTCATTATCACTTAAGGGGGCCTTTTAGGGAGGTTGAGAAATATCAGATTGCGACTGTTGATGATACGTAAGCACTTACTGTAAACTAAAAAATAACGTTATTGTAATTTTAATTGAACGCAGACACAAATATTTACAGCACATTTTTTTGCATATTGTAGTTTTAATGTGCAAACTTGTTGAGCTAAAGTTGGCAGTGAGGAGGTCACGAGCAATGAGCTGACTCGAGTGTTGTCGAGTGGTAGCCTCTGGGGACTGTTCGTTAACTGGATTTTCCTGGTTATAACAAGCCAGATTTTTGTTGCAAATAAAACTTGTGTATTGTACATCAAAAATCAAACTTTTGTGAAAGTGTGCAGCTCCTTATATCTCGCGTAAAAAATTCAGCACTTTCACAAAACGAATATTATGCGAACAGTAAAGCATAGTGGTGGCAGTGTGATGGTGCTGCTTTGCTGCCTCCGGACCAGGACAACTTGCTGTGGTTGACAGAATAACGAAATCTGGTGTTTACCAGAAGATCCTGAAGGAGTATGTGCTGCATTCAGTTCATGCGCATAGCAAATCTACCTTCAAATGGTTTAAAACAATAAAACAAAATAAAGGTTCTGGAGTGGCCAAGTCAAAATCTGGATCTAAATCCAATAAAGATGCTGTAGTGTGACATTAAACAGGCAGTTTATGCTAGAAAACCCTCTAATATCTCATCTCATCTCATCTCATCAGTTGCACTGCTTATCCTCAGTAGGGTTGCGGGGGTGCTGGAGCCCATCCCAGCAATCATCGGGCAGTGGGCAGGGGACACCGTGAACCGGTTGCCAGCCAATCGCAGGGCACACAGGGACAGACAACTCGTTCGCTCATTCACGCCTGGGGACAATTTGGACCGGCCAATCCACCTGAAATGCATGTCTTTGGAATCTGGGAGGAAACCGGAGTGCCGGAGGAAACCCACGCAAGCACGGGGAGAACATACAAACTCCGCACAGTACGTCCGGTAGCTGGATTTTAACCCACTCAGGAGGTTCCCAAGACCTTAGAACTGTGCCGCACATGCGCTAACCACTGCGCCGCCGTGCTGCCCACCCTCTAATATGTCAGATTTAAAACAATATTGAAGAAGAAGAGTTGGTCAAAATTCCTCCACAGCATTGTGAAAGACTCATTACCATATAATGTAAACGTTTGATTTCTGTTATCACTGCCAAAGTGGCCTAACTTGCTACTAGGTTCAGGGGGCAATTACTTTTTCATATAGGGCCAGAGTGGATTCTTTTTGTGTCTTAATAAATTGAATCAACATTTCAAAAGTGCATTTTAGATTTCTATGGGTTGTCTCTGTGTGATATTAAAATTGGTTTGATGATCTGAACCTTGGTGAGCAAAAAAACAGAAATCAGAATGGGGACAAATACTTTTTCACGGCGCTGTATTTCTTCTCTCAATGCCGCCTGAACGGCGTCACGCGTCGCCAGCGCCGATCGAGCGCGGCCCTATTTGCAGTCATTAGGCGGCGGCATTGACCTTGAGCTAATGTTTTGCTTCCCAGCTGAGAAACATTATCAACACATTCTCTCGCCAACCATCTGCCCGATCTCGCCTCCCTTCGTCGCCAAAAAAACAAACAAGACCAGCACTGCTAACGCTTTATTAAAAAGCTCAAGCGCTCCGTTAAGCTCGAAATTAGGACGGCAGCAGAATACGGCGGCCTAGAAAATGACACTTAAATTATCATTTGCTAAATTGATATGCTTCATGTCAGATGCTACAAAAAAAAAACAGAATGCAGAGGATGTAATAGGTATGTATCCTCAAGAAAAAATAGTTTTTTTACACATTAATATTTTTCTTTTTGTTTCAAAGCTTTATGTGGAACACTTTTCAAGACATTTACTGATCCTCATCCAGTTGGTGTATGAAGTCTTACCAAGCCCATTAAACTTTCACCGCTGGGGCCTAGCAGAGAACCCACTGTGCCGCTCTGCCAAAGGGTTGGATTACTGGAGCACATCCTGAGTTGCTGCCCTCGAGCATTGGGAGAGGGACGCTACCGCTGGCGTTATGACCAAGTGATGCAAGTGACAGTCAGCACAGGGATTTCCACTAGCAAACACCAGCAGCCAGCAGGGAAGTCCATCGCCTTAGTCAGAGCTGCAAAGAAACAATAGCAGCACCATGGTGGAGAAGGTGGCCTTCTGGCAACAGCACAGGACTGGCAATTGAAAGTCGACCTAGGGAAACAGCTCAAGTTCCCAGAGAACATCGCAGTGACTACACTAAGGCCTGATATAGTCCTCGTTTCAGAAACAACAAGGCAAGTGGTCCTGCTAGAATTCACTGTTCCCTGAGAAGACAGGATGAAGGAGGCGTTTAAAAGAAAGAGCAAAGTATGAAGAACTGGCAAACAAACGCCAAAGCAGGGGATGGAAGACCTGGTGCAATTCCATAGAGGTCGGGTGCAGAGGATTTGCCGTTCAGTCCCTTCATTAGGATATTCAGCATGCTAGGATTGAAGTGACTGCTCAACAGGAGAGTCATCAGGAACATCCCCGACACAGCAGCAAAGGCGTTCCGATGGCTGTGGATCAAGCCAGGCGACACGTGGTTACAGGCTCTTAAGACACAAGACGGGACTTGATCAACCCCACCTGGGTCCCCTGGGCGAGGGTGTCTGTTGTGAGACCCGAAACACACAGTGAACCCAGGTGTCAACACTGATGGTGTATCTTAAGTTTCACCCAGAGTGTAGAACTGCCACTGGCGGTAAGACATGTCATATAGATTTTTGGAAGTATTGTTTGGGGCCAGTTTATGCTGTCCAGTCAATTTAATTAGAGTTTTTGATGACTTTTTTCACACATACTCACAAACAGTAGTCAAGTCAAGTCATGTTTATTTGTATAGTACTTAATCACAAAGAGTCTCAAAGGGCGGCACAGACCACAGATCATTGCAAACCATGGACTATTATTACACCATCCCCTGATCTAAAACCTACATGCAAGGAAAAACCTCAACATGAGGAAAATGAAGAAACCTTGAGAAGGGACCGCACATAAGGTAATGCCCCTTCCAGGATGACCAGGCTGCAAAGAATGTTGCAAGAACAAATACACAGATATTGTCAACATAAAATATAGATTATTCATATGCTATAGAAAGAAGTGTGTTTTAAGCCTAGATTTAAACAGTTCCACTGAGGTTGCAGACCAAAACTGAGGGGGAAGAACACTCCACAGCACCGGGGCTCGAATGGAGAACGCTCTTGAACCCGCGGATCTCTTCTTGGCTCTTGGGATCAATACCGTTTTATTTGTTGGACTATCGCTTTTCTCCCCTTATAAAAGTGGATACCAATTTTCTTTGTAAAAATCAAAAGTCCTGTAATACCCTCCATCCTTGTGTTACGCGAGAAGATTATGTTTCTGTTGGGAGGACTGGAATGTATACCCATTCCTCGGCCACAGATGTCAAGAATAACTAATTTGGGATGCATTTCTCGAACATTCAGTGCTTTGAAGCACCGCTTCTGGCGATCGGTAGGGACGAAGTAGAACTACCATTTTTTTCCCAATTTAAACAAATAAAATCATAATTCGATATAAGTATTTCATATTACGGCTGCTTTATTTTGAAGCGAGACTAAGGCTGCGTCCCATTCTTCGCACTTTAACTCGCTATTTGCCCTAGTCACTCGGTTTTGCGCATTCACGTGAAAATGGGATGTGTCGCAATACTTTCAAGACCGAGGGAGAAGTGCCCTCCACCCATGACATAACAATAAAAAATACATATATCCACTTGGCATATTATTTTGATTTTTTTGTATTCAGTCACAGCCAAAGACGGCTATATATACCGTAAATTACGGACTATAAACCGCTACTTTTTTCCCAAATGTTCAACCCTGTGGCTTATTCAGTGATGCGGCCAATTTATGTAATTTCTCTAACAGCCGCCAGCGGCGCTCGAGTACTTAGGGTAAGATTTAGACTGGTGGAATATATACGCCGAGGCAGACTGCAACATCATACTCTCATCATGCAAATTGCAAAAAGAAAGGCACATGACGCAGCTTTCAAGCTAAATGCATTTGAGCAGTCCGATAAAAAAGGAAACAGAGCTACTGCACGTAAATTTTACTTAGCGAGCGTGATGTTAGCGTGTTATTGATTAAGGGGGCGTGGCATGACATCTATATGACAAAGTCTCTTTCCCCTACTGGGCAAAACGACTTTATGATTTCTTACGGTATGATTTCTTAACAGACCTGTTTACTATTTTGCGAGCGTGTTCCTAGTAGCGTTTTGCTACCCTTCACAGGCACGGTTTGGGATGAAAGTTATAATATTATTATTAAAGCTTTGAAAACTCTCTCAGTGTATCGTCTTTCTTTGTAAATATGTGTAACGATGTATAATATGTATTTGCAACTGGATATTTTGTATTTATTTTAGAAACTTATTCTGCACGAGCAAATGAGAAAGAAGGGGCGGGGCAAACGCGGGCTGACGGGAAATGGAGTAAAGGTGAGACGTGTTTGTGGACGCGGCCGACAATAGTGGATATATATTTTTCCCACCCTTACCTTTGGAAATATACACTTTTTTCCTTGGATTACTTTCAATGGGCACCTGGACTCTGCAGGTCTGCATCAAACGTTAAGTACCGGTATCATTTTCCGTTCACTTTGCCGGCTGTGATTTATGGACTGTGTCGGGTTTAACTGCTGTTAAAAAAATTGTTAAATTGTCAGATATAACGAAATGGTGAATAACGAAATTGTGAACATGCTTAAATGCTGTTAAGATTGTTGAGAAAAATTGTTCAAACCTCACAATGTTTATTTGATGTTACTAGTGTCAATAAAATTGTTCAAACCCCAAAATTTTGTGTTTGTGTTGCATTTTTTCAATGTGGGCGCATGCAGCTAATATACAGGTGCGGCTTGTGTATGTACAAAATTGGTTATCCTCCCGAAATGTGGTGGGTGCGGCTAATAATCAGGTGCGCTCTATAGTCCGTAATTTACGGTATATATAACGTATATATATATATATATATATATCTTAATGGTATTATAGACTTCTCAGAAAAAACAAAAAATGGTCCATTTTGTCGTAATTGAATGATGGTTAAAACATTTGATGATTGTTTTTTACTAGTAAACAAAAAAAATCAAAAGTAAGAAAAATAATTTGCCATCAGCTACAAAAGATATTTTTGTATATCTTTAAAGATTTTTATTTCACAACGTCCATCACTTTATAAATAGAGTATAATATAAAAAAAAATATATATATATATAAGTAAATTTTGTATTTTTGTATTTTTCATTCACTGCCATAAACGGCTATACACGTCAAAGATCTGTTCCAACTAGGCTACCATGGGCTGCTATGGTATTGGTATTTAATCAAAACAAATGTGTGCAGTCTTTTGCAGATTTTTAGAATAAAACAGGCAAAATCTTTAGAAATAGGATTCCTAAATACAGAAAAAATCTGTTACAGGCATAAAATATATTTCTGTGTATTGTTAAAGATATTTTTGCAATACCAATTACCTCAAACTATGGCATAATACAAGAAAAAAAGGAAACTTTTCTGCGAATGAGGCAAAAAAAATAATAATAATCAATTTTAAACAATTCATTCAACAGTATAACTCAACAAACCTCAATGATTAAACAGATTCCAAACATCATTGTTATTACTATTAAACTGCGTCTGGAATTGTCCAATCAAAAAGTCCCTGCATGACAGATTTGTTTTTGGAGACACTGCAGCATTTTCTTCTGGTGTTCTCGAGTAGATTAGCAATGAGAAAATCTCTGAGTGGCGCGGCGCGTTACACAGGACGAGGTTCTTTCCAATAACAGTAATTGCGCTTGTTTTCACCAGCCGAGCACATCAATTGGCTTGTGTAATTCGCCGGCGAGAGAAAGTCAAAAAAGGATCAGAAAAAAAGATGGCGGAATGTGTTTTTAATTGCAGATTAGCTACGCTCAGGTAGACAACTCCACAACATGAAGTTGATCAACGCAACAATGCAGACTAGGCGTACTTTTTGTTTTTTTCCCCTCTCTTTTCCATTGTTGGTGCAATATTTAAATCACTGAGCGTAGACAATCTTGAGCTGCAGGTAGAAAATGAAAATCCTATTTTGTGTACCTATTCAATTCCGGTGTTGGAAATGGAGCGTGTGAGAAAGGAGTTGAACTGTTTGCCTTGCCAAATTTCTCAGAGTGATTCCGATAATTACAAAGGTGTATTGCTTTGCAATATGAGTGGCACAAGTTTAGAATTGTTTCTAGTCTTTGAAAATGACACAGAAATTCACCACAGAAAATGAATCAATATAAGTTTATGTACAAAAACAACTAGTTTACTAGGATGTTCCAAATTCACAGTGTGGAATAAGATGTTATTTTGGTTCCTCTTATGGTATGTTCCCACTTAACAACAATAAAAATTTTGATTTGTTCATGCATTTGACTAATTACTTCTCAATGATGCCTGTGTGCAATTGTTTGACGTCAAAAAAGAAGGTGGTCTGTTATTGGTTTGCGTCACAGCATCATAAAAATGACGGCATGCTATTGGCTGAACTCTTTCCCACAACGCCTTTTTCTCTCTTTTTACAGAATCTCATTAGGACTTTGCAAGTTACTCTATTTTTTTGTATTATATTCTAGTTTATATACTGTATTTATGTGCTATTGGCCCAAGGCTTGCAGTGATGATAAAGGGAGAAGCAAAAACATTATAACCATAGAAACGTAGCTGATACAATGAAAGCACACCCCTAGCCTCGCTAGAGAATATAGGCGTAAATAATTGACAATCTACATAATTGTTAAAATACGACGGCGATTAAAAAAAGGAAATCTTCAACGGCATGACAATCCTCACAAGCATCAGTTTTAAAATCTGTGTTGATCAAAATCTGCCCTCTCTTTCCCCCTTTGCCTCCACCAGCTACTCCACTTGACCAGCTTATGTCACGTCACACCATAGGTAAATTAAATGTCATGTTTCCTTTCTTTGTATAATTATTTAGAATGATATAGAATCATTTGAAGACATATCACACATAAGCAGTACTTAACGTATACCAGGAGTCTCCCGCACCAAGTAGCCACACATGAGATCACATGAGTAGTGCTCGGACTGGTTCTGAAATTAATCATGGGTCATTGTGATTTTTCAGGAAATTTTATTTCTAACTAGCATGATCTTTAGTGGGTGACTGAGCCTATTTTAACCTCTAATAGTTAGAACCTGGTAATAGCATAGTAACCACCTAGTAATAGCATCTTATTTTAGAAATCCATGTCAATTGAGACCAGTGGGTTTAGAACGCATTAGTTAGCATAAGTTTCTTTACGGCAATTACACTTTGGGATCGGATCCATGTTGTTTCCTGGGGTCTACTCTATTTCATAACACCCTAATTTAAAAGTTAATAGCCATCTCACAAGGTTGTTTTTATCTATTATATTTTGGCCCTCTCGGGCTGCCGAGGTTATTCGATTTTTTTTCCGGGGGGCGGGGAATATATAGCAAATTTTGCCACCATGAGGATGGATATTGCCCCCCCCCCCCCCCCTTTTTTTTTTTTTCAACTCGGCGTATTCAAAAGTTATTCATCCTCAGCAGCGCTTCTTTAAATAGTCTACCCGGGGACAAAGCGTCCACTGTTTGATTTATTCCGTATTGTATTTTGGGATCTAATTAAAACAAACCTCCCCCCCTTTTATGGAAACATGCGGAAAGTGCGCTCACCCGCCCCGGAGAATACATAAAGGGAAATCCTGCCTAGGGAAGTCATATGAGCCCAAAAAAGAAGGTGTAGGCTAGTACCTGTGGCATAAGGTATGCAATAAATAAGGTGCCATCTGTTTGGACGGCTCCTCAGCTCGGAATTCACCGGAGACTTAATTAAAGTTGGAATATCAGCGAGCATGAGACTGATATTCCTCCAATGGAATGACAGCTTGGGCATATCAAAGCATCTGTTTGATTGAGATTAATTCCCGTTGAAAGACGAACAACAGAGTTGTATTTTTTTTAATACAGGGGAACCTCGGTTCTCGAACAGAATCCGTTCCAGAACCCTGTTCGAAAACCAATTTGTTCAATCACCCAAATCGTTTTTTCCCATTAAAAGTAATGTAAAATCGTTTTAATCCGTTCCAACACCCTGAATGTTTACCATGAACGTAAACATGAAGCTAACCCAGGCTAATCCTACGTTCGCGTCAGCGTAATCTTCCGTACGAAAGATTACGCTAACATGAACGTGTAAAAATAAATATAAAAGGATTATGAATAGGATTTCTTACCTTTGTGGTAGACGGTGGGGAGAGAAAAATCATCAAAAGTTTTTCAACCTCTTCCAAAACTTGCGGCAGTTGCTTGCTTATAGCGCTAACTTCCTTAGCCGCATCACTCGATTTCACAGCCTCCTTTTCTTTACTATCGTACTGATAGTAGATTTAGCCATGCTGTATTCACTAAAGATCGGAAATTCGTACACCTCTTTCATATTTAGCTATTATGTCTTTCTTAAAGGCAATAGTTGGACGAACAACTTGTCTTTTTTCACCTGTCCTGCTTGCACCGGCTTTCTTCGGAGGCATAACTAGGGGCTAAAACACCCGTACGCCGCTCAGCATCGCACCCTAGCGTACCGGCGTTCGAACTCCGATTTTTTTGACCGAACAGCGAAGCAAGAATTTCTCGAAATTTTTGGTCGAACACCGATTTGTCCGAACTGAGAGGCGTTCGAAAAATGAGGTTCCACTGTATGTCATTTCGTGCTTTTCTTTCATGGTGTTTCTATCAACGGTTTCCTTTACAAAGCGCAAAACGTGGCATGAAAACATTTTTGTAGAATTGAAAGGGAGTACAGATAGCACAGGCAACAAGCTAAATTAAGAACTAATTGGATTTTAAATGGATTAGTAAGTTTTTAATGAAGATACTTTTAAGCAAACCTCAACTGGGGGTCAATGCTGCCACATAGGAAGGGAAAAAAACACTTGGGAATAAAAAGAAAGGAAAAACTCAGATTTTAGTTACATACTGTACATCTATCCCCAGATCGCAAACCCATTGAGACAGCAGCAATGCATTATTGTTAGGGAACTAGTATTTATATGCAGTATACACCGAACACCCCAGGTAACCACTTCTCCACCGGACGATATTTTCACGTTACGGTGCTTGCTTTTTCGGCCCCTCGATATAAATTTTCTCCACGACATGACATCGACGACAACCATCTTTTACGCGGCCCAAGGAATCCGGGGATACAGTGTTCCCGCCCTATGACATTTTCACTCGATTGTTTGGAACAAGGGCCCGTAGTTACAGCATTTTCCCCATCATACGACATCAACAACAAATTATTTTGTGTGCCCCAAAACTGTGATCTACAGACGGGTCGGTGCAACGTCTGCCGTCATTCGGAACCCTGTACTGGTCAGTCGTGGTGAAGAGGGAGCTGAGCCGAAAGGCAAAGCTCTCGATCTACCGGTTAATCTACGTTCCTACCCTCACCTATGGTCATGAACTTTGGGTCATGACCATAAGAACACGATCCCGGGTACAAGTGGCCAAAATGAGTTTCCTCCGCAGGGTGTCTGGGTTTTCCCTTATAAATAAGGTGAGAAGCTCAGTCATCCGGGAGGGACTCTCTGTAGAGCCACTGCTCCTCCGCATTGAGAGGAGCCAGTTGAGGTGGCTCGGGCATATGATGCCTCCTGGACGCCTCCCTTGGGAGGTGTTCCGGGCATGTCCCACCGGCAGAAGGCCCCGGGGGCGACCCAGGACACGCTGGAGAGACTATGTCTCTCGGCTGGCTTGGGAACGCCTCGGGATCCCGTCAGATGAGCTGGAGGAGGTGGCTAGGGATAGGGACGTCGGGGCTTCCCTTTTAAGGCTGCTGCCCCCGCGACCCGACCCCGGATAAGCGGAAAATAATGGATGGATGGATGGATGGCCCCAAAACTGCAAAATTTCAACAATGCTGTATTCGTGCATGACATGTTATATCTCCAAAATGCCTGTCGGGGATTGGTCAATATCATCTAAAATGCTGGTCTGCTAGTGATTTGCGCTATTGCATCATGAAAATGCCGATATGCTCCTGGGTGAACTACTTCCCACAATGTCTTTTGTCGATCTTCATTTGATTCACAATCTCGAGTGCTTCACAAAAACTTTCCGAGTCGGTGATTAAATATTGTATCTTTTTTTTTTTTTTCGCAATGGGTCCCAACAGTCGCAGTGATGCTAAGGGGAGAAGCAAAAGCATGATAACTATGGAAACAAAGCTTACAGTTCTCATAAACTCTGAAGAAGGCACACAAATCGCCACCCTTCCCATGATGCAAGGCTATAACCAACAGACAATCCTATTACTGTGCAAGATATATGCCTCATACATCTCTAAGATGCCTGACTTCTCTTGGTCGATTTAAAAAAACTAAAAACATTAGTTATTTATATCGTGTCTCGTTTAGACCAAATAAATTATTTTGTGCATATGGCAGAACATTTTACTAGATATTTTTTTCTTATTTCACTTAGTTTTTAAGTATTTTTCCCTCTTAAATAAATAAATCATTTGCTACATAGAAAATACTTTATATAAACTTATTTTAATAAATAAACTAAATATCAACATTAAAACCTAGGGGCCTATTGTATAGTTTTTGCCCAACACAATTTCATATCAGGGAAAAAAAAAATAGGCCTCTGCCTTGTGGTATAGCAGTTTTAAACCCAGTGTAAGCATAATGAATTTGAGCCTACCATCGAATGGTCGTTGGTGATATTACGACTTTAAACATAACTTGCAGTTCAGCACTGCAAGGTCACACGTTCAAAATGTCCATCCATCCATTATCTGCACCGCTTATTTTCAGTAGGGTCACGGGGGTGCTGTAGCCCATCCCAGCTATCTTCGGGCAGTGGGCAGGGGACACCCTGAACTGGTTGCCAGCCAGTTGCAAGGCACACAGAGACAGACAACTCACTCGATCATTCACACCTAGGGACAATTTAGATTGTCCAATTAACCTGACACGCATATCTTTGGAGTGTGGGAGGAAACGGGAGTGCCCGAAGGAAACCAACGCAAGCACGGGGAGAACATGAAAACTCCACACAGGAAGATTCAATCTCATGACCTCAGAACTGTGCCACACATGCGCTAACCACTGCGCTGCGCTCCTTCACAATGTATTTCATTATTTTTATTATAATTTGGCTGATTGCTTCATTCTTGGTTTTTTCTTCAATCTAAAAAGTCTTTTTTAAATTAAACTGATCACAATCGCTTTAAGTCTTGTGCTGGATCCTATTAGACAAGGAAGGCTATAAGCTAATCATTAGCATAATTAGCTCCACTCAATACTATAGCAGTAATTACTGTTAATTTGCAGTTATCAATTAATTAATGTGAGCATGTTTAATAATTTTGCTTGTAGCTAGCTGTAATTAAATGTGTCGGACATGATTGGGAAGTGTTTTTAAAAGGGGGGAAATGTCGACACTAAAGTCACGACAAGGTTTCTAATTTTAATTTTATGATGATGAGCAAAGAAAAAGTTGATCATGAATTATTGGTACGAATTGAGGGTTAAAATTAGGGCATCAAGCAATAATAAACATGGAACAGGATTTGAAATTACAGGCATGGTTGAGGTTGGAAGAAAACGATAAGGTTTCAAATTACTTTTTCAGGTACTCGAAAAAAATTAAATTTGGTTGAATTTGGATTTCCAAAAAGAGTAGAGTCTTCAAAAAAGAACAAGTGTAATAAGGCATCCCTTGTGAGGCGGGAATTGCAAAATGAAAGCGCCGTATATCGTAGATAGAAAATTAACCAAAATGGAAAAGTAAAATGTATTTAACTTTTGACTTTAGTTGGTACAGTGGAATAGCAGGTGGGTGTAGGAAGGGGATGATGGCAGATTAAAAATGAGGTTAGAGCTTCCAGGACTATCATAGCCTTAAAAGATATCCTCGCTTTGATCGCATTGTTATTCTAAATAATTATCCCCATTGATGATTGGTTCCAGCTATGCAACTTAATAATCGACAGCTCATTTTCCATGGCTATCATCTCCTGGTTTGTTTAATTGTAATTTCTTCATTCTTGGCTTTTCTATTTATACACAGTACAAAAGCAACAAATAATTAACAAAAGGGTAAAACTAACTATTGTATATTATAATGTATTACTGATATGCAAAGTCTTGACAAAGTACAAGAGATTCTGAACTGAAAAATCATAGAGAAAAACATTGTGAGAGCTAGTTCAGCCAATATCATAACGGTATTTTCATGATGCTGTGACGCAAACCAATATATAATGTTGACCAATAACAGACAGGCATCTTAGAGACGCATCATGACACGTTTCACATTTTTGGTCACAGAAAATAATTTGCTGTTGATGTATAGTGGGGAAAATGCCATAACGAGGGCAGAAAACATCTTATTCCACACCATGAAGTGAAAATATTTTAAGCGGGAATGCCGTATCATGGGAGAACAATGTAATTATAAAACAACAAAAAAACGCATGCACTATCTCACAAACTTGCCATTGTTTGTTTCGTGTTGTTTTCCAAAAATATCCCTATTACAGTCATTTGGGGCGCCTTTGAAGATGCATAGATAATAGGATGTTTTTGTTCAACGAAACGGTACGGTAAATAGCTTAGCAAATAACAACAGGGGGGAAAGCGTCCTCCCCTCTCAGACACAATCCTTTTTTTCCCCAACTTCATTATTACAAGATTTCCTGCTATTTTTCTTTGTTTTCAGAAGACAATAGTGTACTTTTGAAGGTGTATTGGAGCACTGAAGCATATAATTGAATTAGTACGCTTTCACTATTTCGACGCCAGGATTTTATAGCGGGGCTCTTGGTCGGCGCTAAGCTAAGATAATGTAAATAACATTGGCAAACTCGGAGAATGAGCAGTCAAAGTTTGCAGACTTCAAGTTTTGGCGTAGTCTTGGCATGCTACCGACTTGCTAACCTTGCCTTGGGACCCTGATTTGAACAAATAACCCTTGATGAAATTCAGCATAGTTGACCAGGGGTGACGAATCGCAGCGACAACCGTGCGTTTATTTATGCAGTCAGAACAGCATGTCTCCCCAAAAAGTGCCTTTTGCTGGACCCGCTGGCACCAATAAGGGATTGAGGATAATCGAAGATGGTCGGACGAATGCAGATAACCTTTTGTGGACCGAGCGGCAAAAAAATAAATAAAAAAATAAATAAGGTCTCCAAAAACGAGTGCGCTCTGCTGGTCCTCGCTTGCAGCAATATAAGCATCGGGATAATGGATTGACACCACACAAGTGCAGTTACTGTTGGTAGGCAGTGCGGCAAAAAAGGGCAGCCAGGTCTGACTAAAATGAGCTTTGGCGACTCCTTACTCACCACAATAAGCGATCGGGGATAGTGTTTTTTTGCTACACAAGTGCAGTTCACTTTTTGGTTGAAAGTGCAACAAAAAAAAAGAGCCGCAAGGCCCTGCAAAAATGTGCTCTGGTGGGCCCCACTATCAACATTGTGCGATCAGGGATTGTAGTGTCCCCGGCTGAATGATGGTCGAGCTTCAGACTGATGCTTCACATTGTTTTATTTAAACAATCTTTTCCTTTACCTTTACTATGTCGCAAAATAACAGCTGCGGAACTTTCTTATTGACAATGTTACAAGTTTTAGACAAACATGAATAAAAGAGCATTCTGACTGAACAAAAACCTCCCGTGGAGTTAATTATGACTATATTTAGCAGAAATAAACATTTTAACTGTTCCCTTTTTAGACGGAAACGGAAAGTCCCTAATAAGCACTAATTAGCACTCATGATGGTAACAATTTACACGTTACAACACTCAATTTTCCCTGTGGTGAGGGGCCCTCTCCTTGTGAGAGGTAAGAGAATTCTCCCACCATGGTCCGCTGTGTGTCATAAAAGTCGACTAAAGTGGAGGGAGCGAGGGGACTGGGTATCCTCTCCTCATTGTCTCTACTCCCTAAGAGACAGCAAGGCAAAGAAAGGGGGGGCGAGAGACCGAAAGGTCTCGCAAACCCTAGTTATAGGGTTACTAAATGTGAGAGGATGTGAAAGTAAAGCGACTGAGTGGAAGAAATAGGAGATCGGAAGGATGATGACTAAAAAGAAGGTTGATGTGTTAGCCTTGAGTGAAACAAAGATGAAAGGAAAGGGTGAATTACAGCTTGGAGGTATGTATGGTAGAAGGTCTGGAGTTACGGGTGGATATGCTAGAGAAGGAGTGGCTGTGCTTGTAAGTGAGAAAGCAAAGGAAAAACTGGTGGAGTGGAAAGAGATATCTTCCAGATTGATGTGGGTGAGGTTGAAGTGGGGTGTAGAAGTATGGATGTTTATAAGTGCATATGGACGTGGTTCAGAAAGAAGCGCTGAGGAGAGAGAGGAGTTCTGGAAGGACTTGTCCGAATGTGTGGCAAGTGCGAAAGAAGGGTGGAAAGTGGTAATACTAGGTGACCTGAATTCTAGAGTGGGTGATGAAACGGTTGAAAATGTGATTGGTAGATATGGAGTACCAGGAAGAAATGAGAGTGGGAAGAAATTAAATTTGAGTTATGTGTGAAAAATGAGTTGGTGATTGGAAATACATTGTTTGAAAAGAGGGACGTGAATAAGTATACCTTTGTCAGAGTGGATAGTGGCAAGATGGTGGACAGAGCACTGATGGATTATGTAGTGGTTAAGAAAGGGATGTTAAGTACATTGTTGGATGTGCATGTTTACAGAGGTAAAATGAGTGGTATGTCTGATCATTTTTATGTGGAAGGAAAACTGAGAATAGATGGATCGTGGAGGGCTCGTTATAAGAAGAGTGTGAGCGAAGAGGTGAAAATGTTTGAAAGATATAAAGTGAAGAAAAGGTTGGTAAAAGCGGCAGTGGAAGCAGCGAAAAGGAAAGCAAATGATGAATGGTGTCGAAAGATACGATTGAACTTTGAGGAAAGGAGAAAAGTGTTCTGGAAAGAAGTGAAAAGAGTAAGAAACAGTGAGTCTGGAAAGGAAGAGAAAGTGAAAGATAAGGATGGTAGATGCTGGTTAGCGGTAGTGCAGTCAGGACGAGATGAGCAGAGTATTTTGAGGAGTTGCTAAATGTGGAGGATGGGAGAGAAGTGAGAGTCGAGGCGATCGATGGTATGGAGAGAATGCCCGTGTTGGGTGATTTAAATGTGAAGCTTGTGGAAACATGGGAGGTGCAAGAGGCAGTCCAAGAAATTAAAGGGAGGAAGGCACCTGGGTTGGATGGTTGTACTGCTGAATGTCTGAAAAAATGTGGCACAGCAATGATTGACTGGTTAGTACGCTTGTTGAATGTATGCTTTTTAAGTGGTGTGGTTCGTGTTGATTGGTGTAGTGCATGTGTGGTGCCATTGTATAAGGGTAAAGGTGATAAGTATGAATGTAGCAATTCGAGAGGTATCAGTTAGTTGTCTGTGCCGGGTAAGCTGTATGGAAGAGTCTTGATTAAGAGAGTGAGAGAAAGAATAAATGAGGTGGTGATGGAAGAGCAGAGGGGTTTCAGAAAAGGAAGAGGATGTGTGGATCAGGTGTTGGCAGTACGACAGGTGTGTGAGAAATATTTTGCAAAAGGTATGGATGTTTATTTGGCTTTCATGGACTTGGAAAAGGCGTATGACAGAGTTGATAGAGAGGTGTTGTGGCAAGTGATGGTGATGTATGGAGTGGGTGGAAAGTTGTTGGAAGCATTGAAGAGTTTTATATGAACAGCAGAGCATGTGTAAGAGTAGGGAGTGAGACAAGTGAGTGGTTCCCTGTGTTGACTGGTGTGAGACAGGGGTGTGTGATGTCACCATGGCTGTTTAATGTGTACATGGATGGTGTGGTGAGAGAAGTGAATGCAAGAGTATTTGGCAGAGGTGTAGAGATGATGGACAACAGTAGAACAGTGTGGCAGGTAAGTCAGTTGTTGTTTGCAGATGATACAGCGCTTGTGGCTGATTCTGAGGAAACATTGAGAAGGTTGGAAACAGAGTTTGGAAGAGTATGTGATAGGCGTAAGTTATGTGTCAATGTTGGGAAGAGTAAGGTGATGAAGTGTTCACGTGATGGAGTGGGCATGACGTTAGAAATCAGGTTGCATGGACAGGTGCTGGAAGAAGTTGAAAGCTTTAGGTACTTGGGTTGTGATGTGGCTGCAGTTGGTGGAATGGAGTGCGAGGTATTTCACAGAGTGAATCAAGGAAGCAAGGTTTTGGGTGCTCTGAGGAGAGTGATGAACAACAAGAGTATGAGTATGGATGTTAAGAGGGGACTGTATGAGAGTGTGATTGTGCCGACTGTGTTGTATGGTGCAGAGACTTGGAGCCTGAACGCAGATTTAAGAAGGAAATTGAATGTTTTTGAGATGAAGTGTTTGAGGACTATGTTAGGAGTGACAAGATTGGATAGATTGAGAAATGAAATTGTGAGAGACAGAACTGGAGTAGTCATGGAACCAAGCAAGCGTGTTGATAAGAGAGTACTCGGTTTGTTTGGACACATGGAGGATGGATGAGGAGCGAATGTTGAAGAGGATCTACAGGGCAGAAGTCAATGGAAGGAAACCAAGACGAAGGCCGCGATTGACGTGGATGAATGGTGTTATGAGTGCACTGCAGGAAAGAGGTCTAAATATAATGGAAGCTAGAGCTCTTGTTGGTGATAAAAAGGAGTGGAGAGGTGTTGTGAAAGGATAGTGGGATTGTGGACGCGTTCTTAAGGATGGGCTGGGCACCCGTATGATGCGGCAGGGGTAAACCAGTGAGTTTGTTATGTCACCCTGACCCGACATCTGGAGGGACGAAAGCATGACCAACTTAGGTGCCGAGGTGCCTAACTTGTTTCGGTGTTTGGGGAATTGGGTTGGCAAAGGTCCAAAAATGTTTGAGTATGTTTTTTGCTATTTTTTTCCCTTTTATTTTCTTTGTTATTATATGTGTTGTCTTCCTGTCGGTCACCCCTCTTGAGGGATATGATCAAGGTAGATAGATAGATAGATAGATAGATAGATAGATAGATAGATAGATAGATAGATAGATAGATAGATAGATAGATAGATAGATAGATAGATAGATAGACAACACTCAATGAATGTATTAACTTTGATCAAACAAATGACAAACAGTAAACATATACCTTGTGCTCTTATCAGCACGGTTCTCATTTCATGACACTTTTTTGTCCTTTCTTAACAGACTCACTTTTCTTTTGTAAGGTTTGCTAAACCGTGTTTGTTTGGTTCTCGGACCTTTTTTAATTACCAATATAAAACCAGAAATGCACGCTCTCGGCGAGACACCTTGAAAATAAAAGTATAGCCTTCAAAATTAAAGCATATTTTATGTCCGCTTTAAATAAAGAAAATAACAGCCTTACGAAATATAATAAACATATAAACATGGCGATATTATAGAATACTATTAAAAGTTTTTTACAAAAGGTCCTATACAGGTATAACAGATTGTGGCGGCACAAGTGCAGTTCACTTTTTGGTGGACAGGACGGCCTCAAAAGAGCCACCAGACCTGAGAAGAATGCATTCTGACAGTCCCCGCTTGCAACAATATGCGATCAAGGATAATGTATTGCGGAATACTTTTCAACCAGTAATGCACTGAGGCCACTAAGTAGCGATGTATTACAGTATTCTGTTTCCAATTGGATTATTGCCTGCATGTAAATATTCTCATTGAAGTCCTACCAAGTGAAGATGTAATTTAAAAAAAAAACATCAATCTTTTCCAAACCCATTTAAAAAAACAGGCCCTGACAGTTCTTTGGGATTCCAGACCTTCCCTTCCTCCAGATGACCCCTCAAGGTGAACTCTTATGCCATGAATACTAAACGCGACGGGATTAAACGTTTCCTCTCTTCTGGCGAGAATCTAATCAGTTGTCTGGCCACAGTAATCCCCGAGGTTCTGTCGCTATCTGGCCAACCGCTGACACTTTTCAACTTTTTAAGCTATTACATGCATGCTCCTGCTTCATTTTATTTTTTTTATCATTATAGCTTCGGGAGTTCATTTCATATGTTCGAAAAATAAAAAGTAGATCACAACCATCAAACATCATATTCTACAGTCTGCATTTTCTACTAAACCACTGCTAGGCTACTTTTTAAAAAATTCTCTTTTCAAACTCTGATGTAAAAAATCCAAACCAGAACTCAACCTCCAATTTAAATCCTAACCCTTAAGGTCATAACCCCATCTTATTGTTTGATGAGGAGGACTCAAGCGCAGACACACAGGCTGAACGACAACACTTAATTTGTGGGCAGAGGGAATTACAAAAAATGAGTAACAACAAACATAGTACGGAAAACAGTCACGGCTGGCAAAGTTTAGGAAGTCCAGAATAGATCGACAACAGATATACTCAGGCAGGATAAACTCAAGGTCAAATTAATATCAGATGGCTTTTGATGTCAGCACAGTCTTTATATACTAGGTTCCTAAATTAAAATCAGTTGCAGGTGTGGAGTCCTCCAGTTCGTCTGACTATTGGCGCCCTCTGGAGGATAGTGGCCGGGTGGATCCCAACACATCCCAACAACAACTGTTGTCTAACCAAAACTTAAAACTGAAAGTGAAATCACACACAAAAACATCTCATTTATATTTGAGAAAATGACTTCATGGGCCGGGCAGCACGGCGGCCCAGTCGTTAGCGCATATGCGGCACACTTCATGTCGTGGGAACCTCCTGCATTGGTTCAAATCCAGCTCCAGACTTTTCCAGTTTGTATGTTCTCCCCGTGCTTGCGTGGGTTTCCTCCGGGCACTCCGGTTTCCTCCCACATTCCAAAAACATGCATTTCAGGTGAATTGGCCGGTCCAAATTTTCCCTAGGTGTGAATGAGCGAGTGAGTTGTCTGTCCCCGTGTGCCCTGCGATTGGCTGGCAACCAATTCAGGGTGTCCCCTGCCCACTGCCCGGAGATGGCTGGGATGGGCTTCAACCCCCCCGCGACCCTAATGAGGATAAGCGGTACAGCTAATGAGATGAGACTTCACGGGCCAATAAAACACCCATTCAATTGCTTTGCAGACTTTTTTTCAAATTATGATAAAAAAATTGGAAAAGCTAAACTGTCTGCTGCATATCATCTAAAAAACAAAATAAGTAGTTCTGACTTTTTAAAAGAATAGTAATTGTCTGAAACAATGTAAACTCAATTTTAAAGTCCTGACATTAGGTTTAAACATATCTGAAACCTTAAACAAACAAATTCACCACTAGAAGTTGTTGTAGCTTGGAATATTGCCAATAACAACAAAAGAGGCTCTTTTTTGTTAGCCCGAGGTGGAGTTTTACAAATGTTTGCACAAAAGGTTCCGGACGATCGTTCGTAAGTTGAATTTGTTCGTAAGTTGCTTCAGTGCTATATTTCGTATGGAATGTATGTTTATGGTTTATAAAAGTATGTTTAAGGTTTGCATAAGTAACCTATACTGTTTAGTACTCAGAAATAAACATTTAATAAAATAATATGCTCTTTAAAGATAGATAAAGTGAGGTTTACTTACTTTTGGGACTTGCGCGTCAAGAGATCCTCCTCTGTGGTAAAAAGTGGCAAAAAAAAGTGTTCCGACCATTTTCTCAAACGCATCAAGCTTTCTTATTCCACTTTTGTGTTCTTTGTTGATGATGACACCCAACCAGTATTTGTAATCTAGTAATAAAGGGATTATTCATAATGACAATCATTTTGTGCTGATCAAATCTAAATAAGCAAACGCGGCTTCAATAAGTTTTGCTTATTTCATTTTGTCCCAAATCTGATTGCACAATGGTCGGGATCAATGGTCAGGGGTTTCAAACCAGGTCACAACAACAACAAGACAGCATATTTGTTGATGGGTGACCCACAAAGCTGCAGTATCGACCTGGGCTGTTAATGAGGCCCAAAACAAGTAGGGGCACGCAGCGGATCAATGAACCTCATTGAGAGCATTGAGCTTGTGCAACACTGCTATCTGGTGGCGAGGTTGAGAAATCTAAATTTCTGCTGCTTTTCTAAATATCTATTTTGAAGCGTTCATTCGGATTATTTAAAACCCTAATTCGGTCTTGAAGCCATATAATGTCACCAGAATCTTTTTTTAAACCCCAAAACTAGTTATTGTAAAAAAAAAAATACATAATACATAAAAAAATACATAAATAGAACATTTTGTGACACTCACCGAAAAACAATAAAATATATCAATCAATGCTGTACTTTTAAAACTAGGAGTTAAAACGATTGATACGATATTAAATGTGAACATAACAAACATATAACATTTGCATCAAAAAACAATCTGCTCATTATGACATTAGTGGAATATGACTTGGACAGCAACAAAAGTCCATTTTTTTAAACCAACCTGTTTTATTTGTTTTGGGTGGCCATTTAGCAGACATGCCGTTGCACGATAGAGTAAATGAAGATTAGATCTGGCCGATAACAGATAATGAATTTGAATTTAACAGGTACAAAAGATCATACTTGAGCAAGCGATTAGAAAATCATTAGCAAATAAGAATACGTTTGTATACAACATTCAAAAAAATACATTTCTTACAAATGCTGATCGTTATTGGGCGGCCATTCTGCAGTTTGAGTCGCACAAATATGACCTCAGAGTGTCTAAAACCGATCATAGTTTTATTTGAATTAAACAAGTAGGCTACTAAAGATTACAGTCGAGCAAACGATAAAAAAAATAAGAATGCAATTGCATACTAATGTTCAACATAGAAAAGAACAATGGAGACAAATCTTACAGGTTAATCTTAGGGTTAATGTTTTTTCATTTTGAAAGTCCTGCAAAATTATCTCTCATTGGTTCTGGCCAATCGGAGGTTTTTTTCAAATTTGAAATGAAAGAATACAGATGAGTATACTTGAGCAAACGAAAAAATGTTTTACCAAAAATGTGTATGCTGGTGAACAACATTGAATAGAAAACTTAAAAAAACATTTTAGGGTAGCCATTTTGATTTTTGCCGTCACGCAATGATGACATTAAAGTGGCTCAGACCAATCAGCGCTTGATTTTTTTTAGTTCGGACAAAAGCAGAACAGTAAGCATATGCATGAGAAAAGAATGAATTATAAGAATTAGGTTGTATGCCAGTGTATAAAAGTGAAAATATAGCAACATTTTTATTTTATTTTTTTACAAATGTTTAATTATAGAGGTGGCCATCATTAATGTTGCCGTCACACAAAGATGACATTATAGTACCTCAGGCCAACCACAGCTTTATTTTCATTTGAGTGACACAAACACCGAAGAGTAAACTTGAGCAAACATCAATACATTTGTATATTTGTGTTTACAATTGAAAATAGCATCACAGCCTGGTGGTTATGAAAAGTAATTAATAAGTTGGTTTCATATAAAATATATTAATTAGATATAAAAGAGGGGAATGCCATGTTTAGATGAGTGGGGGCTTGCACAGTATCAACACACCAATTTATTCAATATCATGATATAAAACCTTAATTAGCAGACTAAACCCATGATTGGTTTTTAAAGTCCACCCAATTGTTTTGACATAATCAAAACCTCTAATCTCTTGGCTGTTTCCTAATTAATCTCAGATTTTATCTGGCGACCAAGTAAAGAAAAGACCCATGTTAAGTAATCACAACTTTTAATTGGAGTGTGTTCCCTGATTGATCTACCTTTTCCTGTTAAAGGAAAATGAGATTTTGTTATCTGTAATTCTTCAGATCAAATCGATAGTCACGATTGAGCCATTTGTGGCTCCGGCTGCTTCCAGCGGAGCTTATTAAAAGTGTCAAAATAGAAAGTATCTTGACAACTTTCTGAAGAAAACCCTAAGAACATTTAAACGCGAAGGGTTATAGTAGACCTCTGGGATACGGCGTACGACACCCACAAACCTGTTCTGAAAGAGCTAAACAGTGCTGGGTCATCGTGGTAAAGTAGTTGAATGATTTATTTTATTGCATGGACTTGCTCCCTCATATCTTTTTGATTTAATTTCCCCCTATGTCCCGGTCCGGAGCCTTTGCTCTGAAAATGTTGGTCTACTAGTAATCCCAAGAGCCAAGAAGAGATCCGCAGGTTCGAGAGCGTTCTCCATTCGGGCCCCGATGCTGTGGAATGCTCTCCCCCTTGAGATTCAATCTGCATACATGTCAGCCTGTACGTTTATTATGCATTTTAACATGTGTACGACGTACAAGAAAATCTGTACGGAAAAAACGCAAATTTGTCAATTATGGGTACCATCCGGTATACACCGACTATCACGAAACAGCAAATCAATCAAGTCAAACCAGTTCGCCGCGGTAGCCTCTATCTCAGTATCTTGTCTTTTTTTCTGTTGCAAACGAAGCGAGCGGTCTGATGCTACTGTGCGCATGCGTCTGCCGCCTCGGATTTCATGTCGTAGTTGTGTAGTGAAAGGAAGTCCATCTCTTTTTAGAGAACCGGCTTTTTTGGCTCAACTTATTAAAGAGAGCCGGCTCTCTAAAACGGCTCACTTACATTGATGCATTATATTACGAATTATTATGTTGTATAAAGAAGTTGAGAAAAAAAGGAAGTATAAAAGGAGAAAATGAAAAAAGACACAAGGTTATCCCTTTAATCAGTATATTACCAACAATAATTTAATGCAGAAAATGAATTAATAATTTGAATAAGAAAATGTTTTATTGTACTTAAATATATTTGCATGTATTTTTTCCTTCTACAGTGAACGTCCAAGTTATTTAATTTTTGAACTTTTTTCATAATAAACCTGATTCATGTCGAGCAACTCAGTAGCTCGCAACAAAATGGTATATATAGGCAAAGCAGGGCAAGTTTATTTGTATAAATAATTCATACACAAGGCAATTCAAAGTGTTTTACAGAAATGGCAGACAAGTTAAAAACACACAATAAAAGACATTGAAAATTTAAATGTGTTTTTTAAAATGCATTAAAACCACAGATAAAACATAATAAAATCAATGAATTAAAAAAAGGTAAAAGTGAAGAGTGCAGATAGAACCCTTTCAGTTGTATGCACAGTTGAACAGAGCTGTTTTCAGCCTGGACTTTGTCTAACTTGACATTGTCAGAGTAGACGCCTGTCTGACATCATCAGGAAGACTATTCCAGAGTTTAGCTGCATGGAACTAAAACGTAGCTTCACCCTGTTTAGTCCTGACTCTGAGCACCAGCAGAAGGCCTGTCCCTGAGGTTCTCAGGGTCCGAGATGGTTCATATGGGACGAACATGTCACAGATGTACTTTGGTGCTAGACCATGAAGAGACTTATACATCTGGAAGAGCTGTTTTAAAGTCTATTCTCTGAGCGACAGGAAGCCAGTGCAGAGACTTGAGCACAGGACTAATATGGTCGTACTTCCTGGTTCTAGTCAGGTCCCGAGCAGCAGCGTTCTGGATGTTCTGCAGCTGTCTTACAGCTTGTTTAGAAAGTCCAGTCAGAAGGCCGTTACAGTAGTCTAACCTGCTAGAGATAAATGCATGGATACGTTTCTCTAAGTCTGGTTTAGACAGTAAACCTTTGATTCTGGCAATGTTTTTGAGATGGTAAAAGGCTGATGATGTTATGGATTTAATGTGGCTGTTTAGGTCTGAGTCCATTATTACCCCGAGATTTCTAACTTGATTTTTAGCTTTTGAACTAAGTGATTCCAGATGACTGATGACACTTTCTCTGGGTTTTTGTGGGCCAAAGACAATGACTTCAGTCTTGTCTGAGTTTATTGGAGAGTTGTTTTGCATCCACACAGTGATCTGTTGGAGGCAGTGACAGTGTGAGTTCACGGGCCCATGTTCTCTTGCTGTCAGCGAGATGTAAATCTGAGTGTCATCTGCATAGTTATGGTACGACACGTTATTACTGGATATTAACTGGCCCAGGGGCAGCATGTAAAAATTGAAGAGGATGGACCCCTGGGGGATCCCACAGGTCACTGCCAATATGTCCGACACATAGTCTTCCATCGGAACAAAATACTTCCTGTCCTCGAGGTAAGTCTGGAACCATTTCAGGGCAGGACCAGAGATGCCTATCCAGTCCTCTAACCTCTGCAACAAGATCACATGATCGACTGTGTCAAATGCAGATCCAGCAGGACTAAGACTGAGACTTTACCTGCATCAGTGTTCAGACGGATGTCGTTTGTCACCTTGATCAGAGCGGTCTCAGTGCTGTGATGGGGCCTGAAGCCTGACTGGAAATCATCAAAGCAGTTGCTTATTAGAAGAAAATCACTGAGCTGTTGGTAAACAACTTTCTCAAGGACTTTTCCTAAAAACAGCAGGTTTGATATGGGCCGATAGTTATTCAGTACTGTGGCATCCAGACTACTCTTTTTTAAGAGAGGCCTAATGACAGCAGTTTTCAAGGCCCTTGAAAATGTTCCAGATCGGAGTGAAATGTTCACTAAATGAGTGAGTTGTGGTAACAAACTGCTCGGCACAGATTTTAGAAATTTAGTGGGCAACTCATCGAGGCAACATGTGGCTGAACTCAGACTGTAGACAGTCTCTTGAACTGTTTTTTCAGTGACAGGTGTGAAATGTGTCAGCTCTGGGTGTGTGGAGGGCTGCAGTGGTAACTGCGTTGTGGGATTTATTGAATGTTTAATGCCCTGAATAATAATTCATACACAAGGCAATTCAAAGTGCTTTACAGAAATGGCAGACAGGTTAAAAACACACAATAAAAGACATTGAAAATTTTAAATGTGGTTTTTAAAATGCATTAAAGCCACAGATAAAACAATAATAAAATCAATGAATTAAAAAAAGGTAAAAGTGAAGAGTGCAGATAGAACCCGAACGGCACCATCTTGTGACGATCTCTACAAAGACTACAGCTAAGTTAAATGATTCAGCAAAGCTAAAATTTGGTCTTTTAAATGTTAGATAGCTCGCTCCTAAAGCTTTACTTGTTGATAATATTATTCGCGATTATAAACTTAATGTATCGGTCTCTGTGAAACTTGGTTACGCCCGGACGAGTTTTTACCGCTAAATCACGCTTCCCCTCAAGACTACGTGAGTAGCCATGTAGCACGCACGTTGAAGAAGGGTGGCGGTGTCGCGATAATTTCTGAAAAAAAAAAAAAAAAAAAACGCTCAAATTTACTCCTCGTACCTCTAATAATTACGAGGCGTTCGAGGCTCTTGTTATGCGGTCCTCTCTATTGTCAATTTATGTAGTAACTATTTATCGCGCACCAGTGCCATACACAGCTTTCTTGGACGAATTCGCCGAACTTTTGTCTGAACTAGTAACCTATGCAGACAAAATTATAATCATGGGGGACTTTAACATTCATATGAACTCCCCACTCAATTCACTCGCTGTTGCGTTTCGGTCTCTAATTGATACATTTGGTTCTAACAAACTCGTTGATTTGCCAACTCATAATGATGGAAACACGCTAGATTTGGTTCTGCCTCGAGGAGTTTCAACCTCAAACATGACGGTGTTACCGTGTACTACAGTTATCTCGGATCATTATTTGTTTACATTCGAGGTACTAGCTAAATGTAGTACTAAAAAAGCTAAAGAATTTAGTAGAAGCAATATAAGCACTGGCACACTTTCTGAGCTCTCCGATCGTCTTCCAGGAGCAGTTGCGTCCTTTCCTTCATACAAAGGCTCTATCGACTCACTCATGAATGAGGTTAATGCTACCCTGGCTAGTGTCCTGGATTTAGTAGCGCCCATATGGCTTAAATCACGACCTAAAAAACGCACGCCTTGGTTTAATGATGAAACTAGATCCCTTAAACAAGAATGCAGGAAATCTGAAAGAAAATGGCGCACTACCAAGCTTGAGGTTTTCCACCAAACCTGGTGTGACAGTCTGTTGAAGTATAAAGCGGCCCTTGCCTCTGCAAAATCAGCCTACCTTTCGAAGGTGATTGCGTCACAAAAGAACAATCCCAAAGTCCTTTTCGACACTGTAGCATAGCTTACAAGGCAACAGACTATCCCAGATAGTTCCACCCATTCAGCCCATGACTTAATGGTCTTCTTTACTAAGAAGATTCAATGCATACAGGAAGAAATTGCTAAAGACAGTATTAATACAACACATACTAAAGCGCTGAAATCTATAGATGCAAGCCATGGTGGCTGTCCAGGGAATTTGTCCTGTTTTAGTGAACTGTCACTCCATAATCTTAAACAGATGGTGAATACGGCCAAACCGACGACTTGCCAGTTCGACCCGCTTCCAGGTTCACTTATTAAAGGTCTTTTTGGCGTCCTTGCACCTTCAGTTCTAATTATTATAAACATCACTCTCCCCAGGTGGAGTTCCAGCGGCTTTTAAGTCCGCCGTTATTAAACCCACACTGAAACGACCCAACCTTGATCCAGAAAGCTTATGTAATTATAGACCTGTGTCAAACCTACCGTTTCTTTATAAAGTACTTGAAAAAGTAGTGGCACAGCAGCTGAATGATTTCATATCCGAGAACAATCTTTTTGAATCAATGCAATCAGGATTCAGGGCTAACCACTCTACTGAGGCAGCTCTGATTAAGGTAACCAATGATCTCCTACGGGCAATGGACTCTGGCGCTTCATCACTTTTGCTGCTGCTGGACCTTAGTGCTGCTTTTGACACAGTGGACCATAATATCATACTAGAATTCATACATGGATTTTCCCCCTCATATCTTTCTCATATCTGATTTCCCCTTATGTTCCGGCCCGAAGCCTTCGTTCTGAGAGCGCCGGTCATCTGGTGATCCCAAGAGCCAAGAAGTGTTCCGCAGGTTCGAGAGCGTTCTCCATCCGGGCACCGGTGCTGTGGAATGCTCTTCCCCCTGAGATCCGATCTGCAACCTCAGTGGAAATGTTTAAATCTAAGCTTAAAACTCACTTCTACTCTATAGCATATGAATAACCTAAACTGCTTTTGTGTAATAACCTGTGAAGCCCTTTGAGACTCTTTGTGATTAAGGGCTATACAAATAAAAATGACTTGACTTGACTGAATCTTGTCATTAAAGAATATTGCAAACTCATTGCACTTAGATGTGGAAACTAGTTCTGATGGCAATGGAACAAGAGGGTTTGTTAACCTGTTAACTGTCGCAAAGAGGACACGGGAGTTGTGACTGCACTTTGCAATCATTTCTGAAAAATACCTCTCTCTTGCTCTACGTAAAATCTGGTTGAACACACACAACTGTTCTTTGTAAATCTCATAATGAATCTGAAGCTTAGACTTGCACCATCTCCGTTCGGCTTTCCGACACTCCATCTTCTGTGCCCTGACCGAGTCATCATTTCTCCATGGTGTCTTCTGCCTATTTTCAAAAATTTTGACCTTAACAGGAGCAATGGTATCCAGAACATTTAGAATACAATAAGAGTATGAGTTCAATAGATTATCAACATTAGAACAGGAGGCGTTTTCAAACCTAATCATTTCCATAAACAGCATACCTGTGCTGTCATTAATGTGTCTGCTCCGAACCGCTGCAGGTCCAGCTGTTGGTTTGGGAGTTACTGACAGTTCAAAGAAGACACAGAAATGATCAGATAAGGCTACATCAACCACATTGACACTTGAAATATGTACCCCCTTATTCATGAGCAGGTCCAGAATGTGCCCTCTATTGTGTGTGGGCTCATTCACATGCTGGATCAAACCAAAGGTTTCAAGGACAGCACAGAGTTCTTTTGCATTTCTGTCACACACATTATCCACATGTACATTCAGATCACCTGTAATGATGATACAGTCAAACTCTGTGCACACAACTGAAAGCATCTCAGTAAAATCATCAATAAAACTTTGACACTGTTGGGGCTGTATATGATCACATAGAGTATGGAAGGAGCTCCATTTTGAAAGATGCATACTCAAAAGATGAAAACACCCCAAGCTGCAGCCTATGGGTAACTATATCATCTCTAAATAATGCACAGACCCCTCCACCTCTTTTGCTTTCCCGTATTTCTGATATGAATGTAAAGTTAACTGGGGTGGATTCAATCAGAACTGCTTTACCCGTCCCACTATCTAGCCATGTCTCAGTTAAAAACATAAAATCAAGATTATGAGCTGAAATAAAATTATTAATGAAAATAAATGATTTGTTTGTTAAAGATCTGACATTGAGCACAGCAAGCTTCAGATTACTTTTAGTGGGACTAGTTGTTGTTGCAGGCTGTGGCTGGCATGGAATGAATACTAAATTTGATGTTGATATGTTTCTTGAAAGACGGGACGTTCTTTTCCTTTTACTGATCAAAACATGAATCGATGAAGCTTCCGGCAGATTGGAAAAGTCAGGAATATTCACTTTGAAGCCTGGACCCGAAACACATCAGTTGCAGATGTCAAGCTGCCCCGGGGGGTTGGGGGGCAGAGGGACCGGGGGAGGTTGGCGTTGAAGTGGAAACGGTCGAGAGGGGCAGGCTGGGATTTTGGGAGAAGAGATGAGGGATGGGCGGGGAGTAAGTTGCAGGCCGGCCGTGACAAGCTGGTTCATGTGGTCAGTGAACTCCAGCTGGTGGGAGAACTGCGATGTGACGTCCAGAGAAAGTGGTGATGTGGGCGGGGTTTCGGGTGTTGGAGGGGGGGGACCCTCATGACCAATGGGAGCTGTTTAGAGAGGCGCTTTGCCTCCAGGAGGTGTTGGGTCTTCATGCTTTGAAGTTCCTTCCCTTTGTTTTGGCTTCTCTTGTCTTGTGTCCTTGGCAGAGGGAGCAGTGTGACGCAGGGAGAAATGTAGATTTGAGGAGAAAAGATTAACTCCTGCTTTGTTCAAATTAAGCCCATCTGCCTTAAAAAGATGTCTCCGGTCCCCAAAAAAAGCTAAAATTGTCAATAAAATGCACTGAATGAACTTCACATGCTGTAGACAGCCATGTGCTCAGTGCCAGCAACCTGCTAAATCTTTCAGCTCCTCTTCTGACTGGTGGTAGAGGCCCGCTGATGAACACTTCTGCTTTCACAGAGCTAACTGTGTTTAGCAGATTATTGAAGTCTTGTTTGAGGGTCTATGATTGCCGCTTCACAATGTAATTTGCTCCGGTGTGCAGTACAATGCGTTCCACAGTTGGATTTGCTGCCACAATACTCAGAACTCTGTCCGTCATGTCACAAACCATGTCCTTGGGAAAACAACGCACTTTGGTGTTTATATATATATATATATATATATATATATATATATATATATGATGTAACAAAACACGTGTACAATTTAACATGTCAAACTACATAAATAAACACGTTTGAAAAAAAAAAAATATGGTGTAAGATTATTTTGTATTTTGTAAGGGAAAATACGACGAGTTTGTAAGGGCATTGAGCCGTGGAGGTTGACAGGTATGAATCTGCAACCTCAGTGGAAATGTTTAAATCTAAGCTTAAAACACACTTCTATTTCATAGCATTTGAATAACCTATATTTTATGTTGATAATATCTGTGTATTATTTGTTATTGCAACATCCATTGCTGCCTGGTCATCTCATGTGCAATCCCTTCTCAAGGTTTCTTCATTTTCTTTATGCTGAGGTTTTTTTGTTTTTCCTTGCCCTCATGTAGGTTTTAGATCAGGGGATGGCGTAATAATAGTCTGTGGTCTGCAATAATCTGTGGTCTGTGCAGCCCTTTGACATTCTTAATGATTTAGGACTATACAAATAAACATGACTTGACTATTAGTTGACTGAGTCTATTTAACCCTATTTTTAATAAATAATCTATGCACTGATAATTATTTTTAAGAAAATAATTAGGGGTAAAATGAGAATCTATTTGTTTACAAAACAAATATATGTATTCAGTTTTATTTATTCATTTAACAGGAAATACAATAGATTATATTCCAATGTCTAGTTTCAATCAAGCGAATAAGCAAAAAAGTTTTTTTTCGCTAGCTATCGTCCTACCTTATTAGCTAGAGACCTATCTGGCAAGCTTTGTACATTTTTTGCATGATATCTAATATTTTACATTTTTACTAGTTACCAAGCTAAATGTTGGATTCATTTCTAGTTAGCTATCTAGGTTGATTCTAAGCTTTCTATCAGGCTATTTAGATGGCTGTTTACTCTTTTAACTAGCTATCCAGCTCCCTTTTATATTGTTACCCTTGTAGCTTTGCAGATAGCTTGTTAAAAAGCTAAACATGTAGCTTGATAGCTATCTAGCTAGCTTTTTACATTTTTTTTGCTTGCTATCCAGCAACATATTTTCCTGGTTATCAAGCTAAATTTTGACCTATTTGGCAAATATGGGGTATGACAGCTTAGGTCTCCAAGATCCCTGTCTGCTATTGGTCAACATCATTTTAATTAGTGAGCTGCTATTTGTTTTCATCACGGCATCATGAAAATGCTGAACAACCTCCCATGATGCTTTTCTCTGCAGTTCAAAATCTCATAAAGACTGGCTATTTTTTGGTACTGTATTTATTCATTCGGCTTGCCAAGGATCTAAATGTGCTTTAAGAATATCATTTATTTGTTAAGGACATGAAATTAAATTTAGTAGTGGTATCAGTAAGGGGTATCAGGGACTACTTAAAATTTAAGTGTCGATCTGGAAAAAAAGCAGCATTTAACAGCTCTACACAAAAAATGAAATTGTGTCTGTCAAGAAAGCAGTTTTACAGGGCTATCTTTTTTTTTAACAAATTCGTAAATTATCAATATTGTATTTTCTGCCCAGTTTTCACAATTCTTTCATAATTCCTTTGTAATTTAAATGATTGATTTGAATTTCTTAATATGGAAAATGTAGTAATTATGTAAATCTTCGTTAGCATTAAAGGGTACAGTCTTAGTAGGTATGCTAACCTTACACAACAGAGCATCAAAAATAACAGTGGCCGCTAGGATTGTAGTGATGCTAAACGAAGAAGCAAAAATATGATAACGACAAAAAGGAGGCTTGAAAATATAAAAAAATACGAAGATGGCACACTGATCATTGATATGGCCGCAACCAATCAACGATTAGAACTACTTATACAATAAGGAGGCGATTAAGGTAAGGAAATCTTTTAAGGGAACAACAAGGGGAAGTTTTAAAACAGGTTTTAATTTGACTTCGCCATCTCCACCCCCTTCTACTTCCACCATTTACTCACTAAACCAGCAAAGTCACATCACACCTTAGTAAATAAAGTTTCATTTTACCTTTACATGTAAATCGATTCATTATGTTTTTTAATCATATCCACACATGTCACGTGTAAGTAGTATTTATAATACACTATTTAGTTTTTGTTTGAATCATCTTTAGTTTGAATCATCATTTTCAAATGAAGGACTACCACTTCCCTTCCACCCCGAAGAACATCTGGAAGACGTGAGAGCAGTCTTTCTCCCGCAAAAACTGGTAGAGCAGGCCCAGGTCCATGTGGTTGCCTCTGGGATCAAAAGCCGCTTCCTCGAAACCGGAAAACTTGCGTAGGGAGTCGACACTTTGCGATTCTTTGAGCTGGACGTCGTCTCTGTGTCGGACTGTGATCCGCTTCCAGGTCAGGGCCTTTACTCTGCGTGACACCAACATTAAGTGTTCAGTTCAACCTCAATTAAACTAGTAGATGGTATGGGTGTTTAGTGTTGGTGAGCACAGTACTCAAAGACTAGATAACAATTTTAGCGAATGAAACCCCGAAAGTAGAGTTGGCCTGATCCTGGACTAGCAATTTCTACTTGTCAGTTTGGTTGCCCCTATAGTTTAAAACCCCTTAAGGTTCCTCACCAATCACTGAAATATGTCATGCCACATACAGTCATATGCAAAGGTATGGGCACCCCTGATAAATTTCGAAAATTTCCTTTACAAATCATTGGTTGTTCGGATCAGCAATTTCAGTTAAATGTATCATATAGCAGACAAACACAGTGATATCTGAGAAGTGAAACAAAGTACATAGGATTTACAGAAAGTGTGCAATAATTACTTAAACAAAAGTAGGCAGGTGCATGAATTTGGGCACCCTTGTTGTTTTATTGATTTGAATACCTTTAGCACTAATTATTGGAACACAAAATTTGTTTGGTAAGCTCATTGACACTTGACCTACATACACAGGTGAATCCAATCACGAGAAAGGGTATTTAAGGCAGCCTATTGCAAGTTGTGCTTCTCTTTGCATCTTCTCTAAAGAGTGGCAACATGGGAGCCTCAGAACAACTGTCAAATGACCTGAAAACAAATATTGTTCAACATTATTGTTAAGGGGAAGGACACAAAAAGCTAGTTTAGAGATTTCAGCTGTCAGTTTTCACTGTGAGAAACATAGTGAGTAAATGGGAGTCTCAGGCACAGTTCTAGTTAAGGCCCAGAGTGGCAGGCTAGGATAAATCAAAGTTAAGCAGAGGCGAATTATGGTGAAAATAGTCAAACTTAACCCACAGACCAGCTCCAAAGACCTACAATGTGATCTTCCTGCAGATGGTGTCACTGCGCATCAGTCAACTATACAGCACACTTTGCACAAGGAGATGCTGTATGGGAGAGTAATGCGGCAGAAGCCTTTTCTGCGCACATGCCACAAACAGTCGCTTGAGGTGTACTAAAGCACATTTGGACAAGCCAGCTTCATTTTGGAATAAGGTGCTGTGGACTAATGAAACTAAAATTGAGTTATTTGGACATAACAAGGGGTGGTATGCATTGCAGAAGAAGAACACAGCATTCCAAGACAAACACTTGCTACCCACAGTAAAATTTGTTGGTGGTTCCATCATGCTGTGGGGCTATGTGGCCAGTGCAGGTACTGGCAATCTTGTTAAAGTTGAAGGTCGCATGGATTCCAGTCAGTTTTAGCAGATTCTTGGTAAATGGTCTGGAATGGCAATCTCAGTCCCCAGACCTAAATATTATTGAAAATCTGTGGTGTGGTTTAAAGCAGGGTGTCCATGCTTGGAAACCATCAAACCTGACTGAAGTGGAGATGTTTTGTAAAGAAGAATGGTCAAAAATACCTTCAACCAGAATCCAGACCCTCATTGGAGACTATAGGAAGCGTTTAGAGCACAGGTGTCAAACCAAAAAAGTCAAGATTCTCCAAACGGTTGACCAGCATTCAATTTACTATGGGTGCGTCTTGGATTGTAATGTTAGGCGTATTTTACAGGATTGTTAAAGGGTTAAGAAATTGCTAAAACCAAATGAAACGATCATCTTGTTTGGCCTCTTCCCGTTTTCTGACAATGGCTTTTTGTGGATTACACATGTTATCAGTTTTGCGACGTTGCTTAAATGTGATGGTCGAGATATTAAGAAAACTGCTTTCCGATAATAACAGCGAGGCTGGACGGGGACGTTTGTTGAACATACCCTGGATGTCCAGCGGGGTGCGCACCCTCCTCAAACACCGCAACACCGCCTTCAGGTCTGAAGACAAGGCTCTTTACAGCTTTATGGCCAGGGCTGACCGGAAGAGAGGCATTAAGGATGCAAAGGCAGCCTACATAAGGAGGATCGAGCACCTCTTCACTTGAAATGACTCGAAGAGGATGTGGCAGGGTCTACAACACATCACAAACTTCAGAGGCAACAAGAATGCAAATGTTGGGGCTGATGCTTCACTAGCTGCGGACCTTAATCAGTTCTTTGCCCGCTTTGAAGCTGGAAGGCCACAAACAGTCACACCACACCCACCAACAACCAGCAGCAACACACTGACACTTCAGGAGTATGAAGTAAGGAGTGTGCTGAAAACTGTTAACTCGAGGAAGGCAGCTGGCCCAGATGGAGTACCATGGAGGGTATTCAGGGACTGTGCCAATCCGCTGGTTGGGGTCTTCACCACCATCTTCAACCAGTCCCTGTCACAGGCTACCGTCCTACCCTGCTTCAAAACCTCCACCATCATTCCTATCCCCAAAAAGTCACCAGTGGAAAGCCGCAATGACTACAGGCCTTTCGCACTTACGCCTGTGGTCATGAAGTGCTTTGAGAGGTTGGTGTCCCAGCACATTAGTTTCTGTTGTTTTTTTGTTTGTTTTTCTGGAATTAACAAGACCCAAGGAAAATGGCCTGGATGCCTATATATCTGAATATAAATGCTAGTGGGAAAAGAGAAACAGACTACAGTGTAAGTAAGAGATGCTGCTCCTCCCGCATGCATAATTCGAGTTTGGGTGTCCGTGTTTTTGTGGTTCTGGAATGAAAAAGGCCCAAGGAAAAGAGATTGGCTCCTTTCTCTGAATTACTTTGTTTTCTCAATTGACTAATGCATGGATGTTAATTATAAGATCTGTAGGCTGGACCAAACCCACCAACAGATTGAAGCAGCGCTAAAAAAAATTCGATGCATCATGTCAAAAATACGACCTGCATTTTAAATATGTCCACCAAATGCTGCAAAAGTCAAGTCAAGTCATTTTTATTTGTATAGCCCTAAATCACGAAGAGTCTCAAAGGGCTTCACAGATTGTTACACTATATTACACAAACTATTTTCAACCGACAAGAGGAGTAGGTTATTCGTATGCAATGGAGTAGAAGTGAGTTTTAAGTTTAGATTTAAACATTTCCACTGAGGTTGCAGATCGAATCTCAGGGGGAAGAGCATTCCACAGCACCGGTGCCCGGATGGAGAACGCTCTCACAGACTTAATTCCGAGGCTTTTCAGCTTTTTTGGTCATTTTGAGTACGTTTGAATAATTTACAATTTCAATAATTTACTTACAAATCCCATAAAACCCAAAACAAGTTAAAGAATCATGTACAGTTTCAGGAAATGTACAAAAAAGCTACCTGGACCAGAACTCTCCACAAGCTGCCTGTGCCCCTTCCACGCAAACGATCCCAGGCTTGCCGGGCATGCTAAAACCGGACAGTCGAAGCTCTTTGGCCCACTCCAGGATGTTCTTTCTCTTGGTACTGTTGTAGATGTGGTGGCTGTAGATCCACAGGCGACTGAACGATTCCAGTGGCAAACCATTGTCCTTCTGAGATGGTGGTTCGGAGGAGTTTTTGCCAACAAAGGTAGGCAAGTTGTCTTTGATCCATTCAAGCGCAGAAAGAATGCATACTTCTCCAGCGTAGGTGTCTGCCAGGTAAGCATTGAGTCTGGCGTGGAGTTGCGTCTGCTGGGCACGGCTCAGCCGGGAACAGCTGATTAAAACAAACCCATGATTTAAACCTTAAAACAGATTGATGTTGTATCACAGGTTTTTTTGTACATTCAGAAACAGATGTCATGATCAACTATGTCATAGTGAATTATCATACAATTATAACAACAAATACATGTTTAAATTGTATGTTTTGGTTTTTAATGAATAACATCCTGATGCTGCTCTTTCTTACTTTATCTAATAATAATTATAAATTATCAAAACATCTCACCGAACTGTCAACTCTGGGACCAAACTCGGGTACTCAGGTGGGTATGTAAAGGAGAAGATGAAATCAACCTGAAAATATGAATTGAAAAATAAATGCAGTCTAAAATTCATGCAAGCTCCGAAACTCACACTTCTCCTCTTTTTGTCAACTTTAATACATCTTTGTACTCATCACTCCATTTTTCAATATACTATACGGTTTTGAAAAATGGATCTATTAGTTGTATTTCTCTTTTTAGCTGTTGATTCTGTTCAATATCTACATGCAAAATCTTTTATGATTTACTTTTTGTAAACAGTGGCCAAAGAAATTTAAGTTTAATGTAATACAGTCATTTGCTCTTAGCATGACAGTGTGTGGCTGAATAGATCCAGTTGCTGGATTTGCTTAGAGCCTGTCTAATAAGCTGTTAAAAAGGCAAGTGACACTAAAGAACAAAGCAATCTTTATTTACAATGAGCAGCTAACAATAACAGTGGCTAGCAGCAAGAGGTAGCCTGCAGCCAAGTGACTAATGTGAATGGCTAGAGAAGGAAAGAGTGGGTAGAGGCTTGGGGTAGTGCCAGATGCCTGAAAAACAGAACTCTGCAACATTCGCTTGTATGAACAGGTGTGGAAGCTGAGTGATACCGAAGGATGAAGCAGGAGCAGCTAATAATAACAAAAGCGGCTTGGGGCGAGTCATAACCTGCAGCCTATTGGTAAACATGAGTGAATAGAGAAGGAAACAGTAGAGGAAAAAAGTAGAAGATGTCTTAAATCACAGGACTAGGCAGCCATCACATACAGGGCTCAGCTATGTGCGTTAAGTGGCCGTTTAGTGCTAAAAGCTCCACTGGAACAAGCTAACTTTACAGAATGGTCATTCGGGCTTCTGTAGTCCTAAGGTGGCCGCCAAACATGTCATCTTTTTCAAGTTGTGTTGCATAAAAAATGGTATTTTAAGTTGTTTTAAAAATCATGTTTATGAAACAGTACATGTGTTTTTGCTTGTTATTTGAATCAACACTGGTTTATTGTGTTGAATTGAGTATTTTAACACCATTGGGGATTGCTAAATAATACACACTGGGGGCTTTAAAGTCCAAAGTTAAATGAAAATTGTATTCTATCGATCTATCTATCGACAAATAATGGCGGCGCATGGATACATGCTTGCGGCCCGTTGCTCTCCAGCTCCAGCTAATCTTCTATTTATTGCCGTTCTCTTGTCTTTTTTGCTTTCACTTTTGGACACATGTGTGGCCAAAAATACTTACAGTAGGGACGAACTTATTCGGTTGGGTGGGCGTCTAAATTTCGACTATTCGGGCACTTTTTATACCGCCTATGATATACCGAGCGAACTTCAAAGAGACCCGGCATCCTTGTGGACGGCTATTCCGCTTAATAAACGACGACAACGTCGCCGTAAGGACAGAAAACAGAAGCGTGGTTGCCGTGCAGGTAGATGTGTGAAGCGTGCGAAGTCTAAGAAGCAAGATGGACGCGAGGAAGGACGCGAGGATGTAACTAATTCCACCATTCATCCCTCGCCGGACAACCCACACGAAAAGCCACAAGAGCGGCAGCTTTTGAAGATTTCGACAAAGACTACAAAGAGTTCAGCTAAGTCAAATGATTCAGCAAAGCTGAAATTTGGTCTGTTAAATATTAGATCGCTTGCTCCAAAAGCTTTACTTGTTGATAACATTATTCGTGATTATAAACTTAATTGTATGGGTCTGTGTGAAACTTGGTTACGCCCGGATGAGTACTTAGCGCTAAATTATGCTTCTCCCCCAGACTACGAGAGTAGCCATATAGCACGCACGTTGAAAAGGGGTGGTGGTGTTGCGATAATTTCTGAAAAATCGCTCAAATTTAATCCACGTACCTCTAATAATTACAAGGCGTTTGAGGCTCTTGTGATGCGGTCCTTTCTATTGTCAATTTATGTAATAACTATCTATCGTGCACCTGGGCCATACACAACTTTCTTAGACGAATTTGCTGAACTTTTGTCTGAACTAGTAACCTATGCAGACAAAATTATAATTATGGGAGACTTTAACATTCATATGAACTCCCCACTCAATTCACTTTCTATTGCGTTTAGGTCTCTAATTGATGCATTTGGCTTTAATCAACTGGTTGATTTGCCAACCCATAAAAATGGGAACACGCTAGACTTGATTCTGACTCGAGGAGTTTTAACCTCAAACATTATGGTATTACCGTGTACTACCGTTATCTCGGATCATTATTTAGTTACATTTGAGGTGCTAGCTAAGTGTAGTGTTAAAAAAGCTGAAGTATTTAGCGGACGCAATATAAGCACTGGCACAGTTTCTGAGCTCTTTGAACTCCTTCCTGGAGCAGTTGCGTCCTTTCCTACATACAATGGCTCGATTGACTCACTCATGAATGAGTTCAATACCACCCTGACTAGTGTGCTGGATTCAATAGCGCCCATAAAACTAAAATCACGTCCTAAAAGACGCACGCCTTGGTTTACTGATGAAACTAGAACCCTTAAACAAGAATGCAGGAAATTGGAAAGAAAATGGCGCGCTACCAAGCTTGAGGTTTTCCATCAAACCTGGTGTGACAGCTTGTTAAAGTATAAAGCGGCCCTTGCCTCTGCAAAATCGGCCTACCTTTCGAAGGTGATTGCGTCTCAAAAGAACAACCCCAAAGCCCTTTTTGACACTGTAGCATCGCTTACAAGGCAACAGACTATCGCAGATAGTTCGACACACTCTGCTCAGGACTTAATGGTCTTCTTTACTAAGAAGATTCAATGCATACAGGAAGAAATTGCTAAAGAAATTATTAATACCACACATATTAAAGGACTGAAATTTACAGATGCACGACAGGGTGGCTGCCCTGGGAAAATGACCGGTTTTAGTGAACTGTCACTTGATGATCTCAAACAGGTGGTAAATGCGGCCAAACCGACAACTTGCCAGTTCGACCCGCTCCCAGGTTCACTTATTAAAAGTCTTTTTGGCGTCCTTGGACCTTCAGTTCTAAATATTATAAACATATCACTCTCCTCAGGTGTAGTTCCAGCAGCTTTTAAGTCCGCCGTTATTAAACCCACACTGAAACGACCCAACCTTGATCCAGAAATATTAAGTAATTACAGACCTGTGTCAAACCTACCTTTCCTCTCTAAAGTACTCGAAAAAGTAGTGGCACAGCAGCTGAATGCTTTCATATCCGAGAATAACCTTTTTGAATCCATGCAATCAGGATTCAGGGCTAACCACTCTACTGAGACAGTTCTGATCAAGGTAACAAATGATCTCCTAATGTCAATGGATTCTGGCGCTTCATCACTTTTGCTGCTGCTGGATCTTAGTGCTGCTTTTGACACAGTGCACCACAATATCCTACTAGAACGGTTGGAAAAATGGATTGGTCTCTCAGGAACCGTCCTCTCGTGGTTCAGATCCTACCTCTCAGATAGGACGCACTGTGTTAAATATGGTGAAATGACATCTGAGCCCTTTAATGTTACCTGCGGTGTTCCGCAGGGTTCAGTACTTGGCCCCCTTCTTTTCAACATTTACATGCTTCCATTAGGTGACATTATTCGCAAGTACAATATCAGCTTCCACTGCTACGCAGACGACACTCAACTCTATCTTCCGTTGGAGGAATCTTCCACACTAAACTGTGGAAATTTGGAGGCCTGCCTCACTGAGATAAAAGAGTGCATGTCACTCAATTTCTTGCGTCTTAACTCTGAAAAGACAGAAATGTAAGTCATTGTTACATCTAAATGCCGTGACTTATTCTCAAAAACTGCTGTGAACATTGACAAATGTCACATCACACAGAGTGACTCAGTTAAAAATTTAGGTGTCATATTTGACCCTGATCTAACCTTTGAGATGCATGTAAAGAAAATTACTAGAACCGCTTTCTTCCATCTTCGTAACATTGCCAAAATCCGTTCAATACTGTCTCAGTCTGATGCGGAAACTATAATTCATGCATTTGTTACCTCCCGTCTCGATTACTGTAATGCACTACTCTCCGGTCTCCCGAAGTCCAGAATCAAGTCTCTTCAGCTAGTACAAAATGCCGCAGCGAGGCTTTTAACTAGGACAAAAAAGTACAATCACATAACACCGATTTTGGCTAACTTGCACTGGCTCCCAGTTAGCCAAAGATGTGACTTCAAGGTTCTCTTCGTATTGTACAAAATCATACATGGACTTGCTCCCTCTTATCTTTCAGATCTGATCTGCCCCTATGTCCCGGTCCGAAGCCTACAATCTGAGAGTGCCGGTCTTCTGGTGATCCCGAGAGCAAAGAAGTGTTCTGCTGGTTCGAGAGCGTTCTCCATCCGGGCACCGGTGCTGTGGAATGCTCTTCCCCCTGAGATCCGATCTGCAACCTCAGTGGAAATGTTTAAATCTAAACTTAAAACTCACTTTTACTCCATTGCATATGAATAATAACCTACTCTTCTTGTCGGCTGAAAAATAGTCTGTGCAACATAGTGTACTAATCTGTGAAGCCCTTAGAGACTTATTGTGATTAAGGGCTATACAAATAAAAATGACTTGACTTGACTATTCACTGTAAAATATCTCATTAGCTGCACCGCTTATCCTCAGTAGGGTCGCGGGGGTGCTGGAGCCCATCCCAGCAAGCAGTGGGCAGGGGACACCCTGAACTGGTTGCCAGCCAATCGCAGGGCACACGGGGACGGACAACTCACTCGCTCATTCACTGATCCATATATATATATATATATATATATATATATATATATATATATATATGTAATATTCATTTAAAATGTTTTTGTATAGCACTTATCTTACAACAAAATACTATTTTTTTATCAAAGACAAACCGCAAAACTTTTTACTGCGTTCACCCTTACTGAGTCTCCCGTGTCACAGTGCAGCGTTTGTTTAATGACGAAATGCGGTCTGGAGGACGGAGGTAATCCCGGTAGTGGTGCCGGAGGTGATCTACCGGCGGAAGCCGACAGCGAGCCCTCGTTCCCGGCGAAGTCACGAAGCTCGGCCAGGGCTAGTTGGTCTACAATTTCAAATTCTTCGTCCATCTGGAACATGCTCGTCAGCAGCTCCACTTCTGCCAGCTGAGCCTCTGCCCAGTCCCGGAACGACATGCTAAAACGTGGAGTTTGTATTTAAGTATGGGGCATAGTTTTGTTTGTATAAAAATAAAGTGTTTATTATTATTATTATATTTTCGTGACTACGACACGTCCACGCTAAAATTGAGCACGCGTGCTTTTGTTTCTACCCGGAATGCTTTGGGCAGTGCATCCTGTCATAAACATTTTAGTTTTGCATGTGAGCTTCTCGTTTGATTTTAATTGAGTATTTTAAAATATACTTAAAGTCAAAATGTATATCTTTCAAACTGATGGAAAATGAAATTGACTATATCTTAATAATTAGCTTTTAAAAATATATTATTTTTTTATATTATTTTACAGTAAACTAACAGTCTCAAAACAAATCAAATGTATGTAAAATAAGGGAAGAGTAACGGTTTTATTCAATTGTCATAGAAAATTTTTAAATGGCTACAATCTATGAATTGTTTAAATTTGAAATGTTCCCCATTGTATTAGGGATCAAACAGTCATTGGGGTGTTATATTACAATGAAAAGAAAACTATAAATATGTTTCCATCATTTTAAAACAAACACACTTAAACTGTCCAAAAATCAAAAATTATGTATCTTTCGCAGAAACATTTTCAAAAGAGCAATATATATTATTGCTTTGTCTAATCGTTGCAAGACAATAAATGGATAAAATCTGGGTAGATATTTTAAAGCACACTTATTTCATTAGTGGTTACGTATTTATGGGAACTTTATATTTACTTGGCTACTGTACTCATTTTTAAGTAATATATGGGGGGTTGATTTTATTTTATTTTTGACAGTATATATATTTACACTTACTGGTCGCTTTACTAGATAAATCATGCTAGTGATGGGTTGGAGCCTCTTTTACCTTCAGAACAGCCTTCTACTTCGTGGCATGGATTCAGAGAGTTTGGTCCATATTGACATGATGGCATCACACATGGCGCAGATATGTCGGCTGCACATCCATGATGCTCCAGTTCCATCAAATCCCAAAGATACTTAATTTGATTGAGATCTTGACTGTGGAGGCCATTTGAGTAGAGTGGACTCGTTTGCGCCATTGCCTCATGAAAATGCCAATATGCTCCTGGGTGAACTACTTCCCACAATGTCTTTTGTCGATCTTCATTAGATTCACAATCTCGAGTGCTTCACAAAAACTTTCCGAGTCGGTGATTAAATATTGTATCATTTTTTTCCGCAATAGGTCACAGCAGTCGCAGTGATGCTAAGGGGAGAAGCAAAAGCATGATAACTACAGAAACAAAGCTTACAGTTGTCATAAAATCTGAAGAAGGCACACAAATCGCTACCCTCCCCATGTTTCAAGGCTATAACCAACAGACAATTCTATTACTGTGCAAGATATATGCCTCATACATCTCTAAGATGCCTGACTTCTCTTGGTCGATTTAAAAAAAACTAAAAACATTAGTTATTTATATGGTGTCTAGTGTAGACCAAATAAATTATTTTGTGCATATGGCAAAACATTTTACTAGATATTTTTTTCTTATTTCACTTAGTTTTTAAGTATTTTTCCCTCTTAAAAAAATAAATCATTTGCTACATAGAAAATACTATATATAAAATTGTTATAATAAATAAACTAAATATCAACATTAAAACCTAGGGGCTTATTGTATAGTTTTTGCCCAGCACAATTTCATATCAGGGAAAAAAAAAGGCCTCTGCCTTGTGGTATAGCAGTTTTAAACCCAGTGTAAGCATAATGAATTTGAGCCTACCATCGAATGGTCGTTGGTGATATTACAACTTCAAACATAACTTGCAGTTCAGCACTGCAAGGTCACACGTTCAAAATGTCCATCCATCCATTGTCTGCACCACTTATCCCCAATACGGTTGCGGGGATGCTGGAGACCATCCCAGCTGTCTTCAGGCAGTGGGCAGGAGACACCCTGAACTGGTTGCTAGCCAATCGCAGGGCACACAGTGACAGACAAATCACAAAATCATTCACACCTAGGGACAATTTGGACCGGCCAATAAACCTGACACGCATGTTTTTGGAATGATGCACCCGGAGGAAACCCACACATGCATGAGAGAACATTCAAACGCCGCATGCTGGTAGCTGGATTTTAACCTCAGAACTGTGTCACGGACGCTTTAACCACCCACCCGCCGTGCCGCGTTCAAGAAACCAGTCTGAGATTATTCCAGCTTTATGACATGGCACATTATGTGACTGGCTGGCAACCAGTTCGGGGTGCCCACTGCCCGAAAATAACTGGGATGGGCTCCAGCACCCTCTGCCACCCTACTGAGGATAAGCAGTGCAGATAATGGATGGATGGGTTAGATTTCTTGTTTTATGTGGATGAAAACAATTTTTGATATACACAAAATTATTACTTAACCAATCACAATATAAATACAAATTATATAAAAAAGGAACATATTTAACACAGTGCAAGAGTAAATTAAATCTATCAAATAACTTACCAAACAGGTTTGTCAAAATATTCTAGTAATTTTTACAAAAATGTCTAGTTTGTTTTGAAATGAGGAAAAGTAAGTTAGATTTTATTATTTGATTCAAATTTTGTAGAATCATATTTTTCCTTACCCAAAATTACATTTATAAACATCTCCTTTTTTCCGAGGATTTCATTGCTTTACGAAACATTTTCAGCAAAGGACCGAAACCGCACACCATCGAAGATTGAAATGAATGATTGTGATACAAAAAATAACCTAGTAATACCATAACATCCCTCCTTAGTAGTTTATTAATGGGGACGTGTTTGTTCAAAAACCCGAGAGAGCTAACTTGCTTTGGTTGAAATGAGAGCGTGTAGAGTCTCGCCGGAAATAATCCACCTACCCGGACTTTTTAAAACGATACGCTCACACTTTCGTCCGTTTCTACATTTTCTTAAATTACTATGTTTCAGTTAGATTTTCTTTGCAGGGCCAGCGACACTTTGTTTGCAAAGTGCCTGCAAATATGTCTTCGAATTGTTCTTTCCTCGGACATTTCCCGAAATGACTAGGTTCAAGAATAAAACGAAAGTGAACTCGTGACGTGGTTCACCACAAGTCATTTTCAAGCAGGTATTGAATTTACGTTATAATGTTACGTGCTAGATTTCGACTTTGATCTTCGCGTAAGTGGCTTATTTTTAAGCGACATTACAACAGAATTACGTCATGTTCTTTTCATGTGTAACAGCGGACCATATGGGAAGATGGGAAAGAAAAAAGCCAAGGATAGGAACTCAAGAGAGGATGATGACTTTGAAATGACAGGTACGAATGCACGCATGGTTAAATTTAGGGATGCACACTAGTGAAAATTTGGGGCCCAAAACCGAAAATGAAACATTTAATACTCTGTTTGCAGTGACTTGTTTAAAAAACGTATACTATAGCAGGGTAGATAACTGTTGGGCATAATACTAGATGCTTATTTTAAATAAAATATTTTGATAAAGTCCAGTCAGACAACATAATGATAAACAAGTAAAACTGTCGAAAGATCTAAAATGCTAATTGCACTTTAGGTAAATGTAAAGATGCTGCTTATAATGAAAAAATTGTAGCTGCCACAATCACAATCTACCCCTTATTTAAGTACATATTTTGGGGGGCATTTTAGATTTTAATGGACAGGAAATGAAATGATCTGCATATATATAGCGCTTTTCAAGTCAAGACTAGACAAGAAAACAATACTGGGGCGGACTTGATGATAATGCAATAAACAAGTCCAACGCGCATATTTTCCAAAGTGAAATATGAGTAACAGTAAAAATAAATTCTCTCGCCGACCTACTTCAGGGGACAAATGGACTGTACATCACAAAGAAAGTACGTGTCAACAAATTACACATTTTCACAATAGTTAATACTATAGTGTTGGTATGTAATTATTAGCCAAAGCCCGGCTAGCAGATACCAAAAATGTGGAAGCAGTGGGATATATTAATTTTGGAGAAAATATATTTTCAGCTTTGACTCAATTTCCTCGTGTGCAAAATTAAAAATGAGTAGCTGCGTCGAGCACAAACTCTGCCAAGTTATCTAAACGTGGTTTATCTTTGTCCGGAAGCCTTTTTTCAGTTTCATTTTTCTTTTGGCTGATACCAATAATTTTTCGGCAGAAGAAAATTCACTGCAATGTAGTGTATCCCCTTAGTGGACATACACCCTTGTTAGTAGTTTGATATCTCTCTTCAACAGTTTTTTTCTTCGCCTTCTAGGTCCAGTTTGCAGGCACATTAGGAAAAGCACAGACCAGACTCTTCTTAAGAAGATCTCTGGCACCCAAGACTGGACACTTTGCCAGGACTGTAAACATGAGGACGATAAAGAGAACAGAGTCTCCTCTGTGGACTCTGAGGTGGAAGTTTGGATGTGCCTGAAATGTGGCCACACAGTAAGTTTCTTTTGTTATCTATGAGTACATGAGGCAACAATCCAACTGGAAACGGAATACAGTGGGACCTCGCTACTTCGCGGTTCGACGTTCGCGGCCTCAGAGCTTCGCGGTCTGTAATGGTTTAAAAAAAAAAACTCACACGGCGCGACGTGAGAAAAGGCGGCGGGCGTTATCGGGCTACCCCCGTAACTGGGGGAGCCCGCTCTTCCGACGACCCCAGTAGCGTGGCGCGACGACAGGCGGCCGTCCGCGCGCGCGGGCGAAAGGCGGCGGACGTGCGCGGGACCCCCATAACTGTGTCGGTGTCATGTGTATCATGCCCGAAAGTACCCGTGCTGCGGGTTAGGGGCTCGCTCGCGGGAGCGACCGAACGGCACTCGCGGTAAAAACCCTGTTGTGAATTTGTCTCTGATCGTCCTGGGCGGACGTAAAATCGCCCAGCTGTACGACTCTTAGCGGTGGATCACTCGGCTCGTGCGTTGATGAAGAACGCAGCTAGCTGTGAGAACTAATGTGATTTGCAGCTGCGATTGGCTGGCAACCAGTTCAGGGTGTCCCCTGCCCACTGCCCGGAGATGGCTGGGATGGGCTCCCGGCGACCCTAATAAGGATACGCGGTGCAAATAATGAGATGAGTTTTTTTTTTTTTTTTTTGGAAGGTGCGCCGCTACTTAGCAGATTTTAACTTATCGCGGGTGGTTTTGGTCCTCATTAACCGCGATAACCGAGGTCTTACTGTACTGCCAGTATTCCGATGATGTAAAATAATGTAAAAAGGCAACAATCATCTGAAATATTAGTACTACTGTGAGTATTTCAATTGCAATGGTGGGGTTAGTCCTGATTACTCATGTATGTATAGACATTTTTGTAATTCCATTGCTTGTGAGCATGGCAGTTTCCCTCATCCATAATGTTTTTATAGATAGATAGATAAATAGATACTTTATTCATCCCCGAAGGGAAATTCACATTTCCAGCAGCATCCCTGAGCTGAGAACAGTACAATAATAAAGCCAAAAGAATACAATATACAAATACCCAGTGTGACGTGCAAATGCCCACTGTAGCGTGTTATATGCTTTATGCCACAAAGCATTGTGGAAGTTGTAGAACATAGTCAAATGATACACCCAAACTCTACTCAGACTCTCTAAAAAAGCCTCAAAGACTATTTCAAAATTTATTTGTCAATTTCAAATTTATTTGTCAATTTCCTCAGATGTATTTGACATACAAGGAATCAAAACTTTATTTCATACTCTCCCAGTCCTAACCTAAGAAAATACTAAATCAAAGTATTATAACTTACATATAAGACACAATATACAGTAAAACGATCAAAGCAGCAGCAGTAGTGGCAATAATACAAATAACTAAAGGAAAATGTAAAAAGGTAAAAGATATAGATAGGTGAAATAATAATACAATCAGCCGATGTGTGTAAGTTGATGAGCAGTCATGAGTGTTCATTTTTTCTTACCGGGTGTGGAGAGAGTTCAGGAGTCTCACTACCTCATGGATGAAACTGTTAGTGAGCCTAGTAGTGCAGGAGCAGAGGCTTCATATCTCTTTTCAGAGGGCAGGAGTCTGAATAGGCTGTGCTCAAGGTGGGTTGCATCTTTGTCAATAGAGATTACTTTGAGAGTATAAATGTCTTGCAGGCAGGGGAGTGATACACCAATCATCCTCTCGACTGTTCTCACTATGTGTTGTAAGGCTTCTCCGGGACGTTTCTATTTTATTTTTAGCCTCCATGGCAAAAATCCACAGGGGTATCTATTTATGAAGTGGATACACTTGTATTCATCTATATATCGTGTAACTATGCTATATGCAAACCACTATTTTGTAGCCAGAAGCTCACTTTTGTAGCGCATTGGAAACAAGCACAGTAGTTTGTTGAATTTGGTGAGTTACACCAATTAAATCATCCTTTATTTAAATATGGTAACTTCTATTCACACGATGACGTCACTCGCATTCCGTCATTGTAATCGGAATACTTGCAAACGCCTTGTATAGAGGGTCATTACTTTGTCTCTAGGCATGTAAAATTATCATTATTATTTTTTTGTTCAATAGAATTATTGCCTGCATGAAAATTACTTTGTTGACCTCAAGAACGGCTCAATTTCAAGTTTTCTTTTAGGGATGCGGACGAAGCTCTAAAAACAAACACGCCATCAAGCACTTTGAAACGCCTCGGTCTGATGCTCATTGTCTTGTGATCAGCTTGGAAAGCTGGATTGTTTGGTGAGTTTAGAGTGAGTGTCCCCTACCTTTGTGCTGAACAAATACTCGCGAAGGTGGCGGACCCAGTTGCTTGAACTGGAATTCAAGAATGCTTTGAATAAGTTGATTGTCATCATTCATACCAAGTCTGCCCCACCCTCAGGTGTTACGAGTGCGACGATGAGGTGCATTACTCTGTGAGCAGTCAGTTGGCGCAACTGGTGAGCAACATTAAAAAGAAAACTAAGCAGGAAGCTGTGCTAAATACGCAGACAAGTAAGTGTTAATCACGACAGAATCAACCCAGAAATGCAATTTTGATTGTTCTCTCACTTCAATTAAATACATCAGCTCAGCTTTGCTCCCTGAGTACTAACTAAAGAGTAGGTTGCATAAAGGTAAAATTTTGGTTTAAAAAAATATTCCTTTGATATATATCTGAGTATACACAGTCTTGATCCAATACTTTTGCAATGCATGAGGATAGATGTATTAGAATTAATTTTATATTGGTTTATTAATAGTCTATTTCATCAAATTTGTTGTGAAACACTGTATAAAAGCTGAGTAATATACAGTATGTCACAAAAGTGAGTACACCAGTAAAATTTCTGCAGAGATTTCATCATAATATTTAATTGAAGAACACTGCTTTGACACAATGAAAGACAGTTTGTGTAAAGATTATATAGCAGTTTAAATGTATCAAAAAAACAACAACCTCAATATATAGCCATTAGTAGCTAAACCCTGGTAACAACAGTGAGTACACCCTTAAGTAAAAGTTCCTGAAGTTCAATATTGTGTGTGG